>NC_045435.1:75026368-75151926 GCF_002776525.5 Piliocolobus tephrosceles
GTCATAAATAGCTCATGATAGTGACTGTGGGTTGTCATAAATAGCTCTTATTATTTTGAGATACATTCCATCAATACCGAGTTTATTAAGAGTTTTTAGCATGATGGGGTGTTGAATTTTATCAATGGCCTTTTCTGCATCTATTGAGATAATCATGTGGTTTTTGTCGTTGGTTCTGTTTATGTGAGGGATTATGTTTATTGATTTGTGTATGTTGAATCAGCCTTGCATCCCAGGGATGAAGCTGAGTTGATCGTGGTGGATAAGCTTTGTGATGTGCTGCTGCATTTGGTTTGCCAGTATTTTATTGAGGATGTTCTCATCAATGCTCATCAGAGATATTGGCCTGAAATTTTCTTGTTTTGTTGTGTCTCTGCCAGGTTTTGGTATCAGGATGATGCTGGCCTCATAAAATGAGTTAGGGAGGAGTCCCTCTTTTTCTATTGTTTGGAATAGTTTCAGATGGAATGGTACCAGCTCCTCTTCGTACCTCTGGTAGAATTCGGCTGTGAATCCTTCTGGTCCTGGACATCTTTTGGTTGGTAGGCTATTAATTACTGCCTCAATTTCAGAACTTGTTATTGGTCTATTCAGTGATTTGAATTCTTCCTGGATTAGTCTTGGGAGGGTATATATGTCCAGGAATTTATCCATTTCTTCTAGATTTTCTAGTTTATTTGCATAGAGGTGTTTACAGTATTCTCTGATGGTAGTTTGTATTTCTGTGGGATCAGTGGTGATATCCCCTTTATCATTTTTTATTGTGTCTATTTGATTCTTCTCTCTTTTCTTCTTTATTAGTCTGGCTAGCAGTCTATCTATTTTGTTAATCTTTTCAAAAAACCAGCTCCTGGATTCATTGATTTTTCGAAGGGTTTTCTGTGTGTCTATCTCCTTCAGTTCTGCTCTGACCTTAGTTATTTCTTGCCTTCTGTTGTTCTTGCTTCTCTAGTTCTTTTAATTGTGATGTTAGGGTGTCAATGTTAGATCTTTCCTGCTTTCTCTTGTGGGCATTTAGTGTTATAAATGTCCCTCTACACACTGCTTTAACTGTGTCCCAGAGATTCTGGTATGTTGTGTCTTTGTTCTCATTGGTTTCAAAGAACATCTTTATTTATGCCTTCATTTCGTTATGTAGCCAGTAGTCATTCAGCAGCAGGTTGTTCAGTTTCCATGTAGTTGAGCAGTTTTGAGTGAGTTTCTTAATCCTGAGTTCTAGTTTGATTGCACTGTCGTCTGAGAGACAGTTTGTTATAATTTATGTTCTTTTACATTTGCTGAGGGGTGCTTTACTTTCAACTATGTGGTCAGTTTTGGAATAAGTGTGATGTGGTGCTGAGAAGAATGTATATTCTGTTGATTTGGGGTGGAGAGTTCTGTAGATGTGTATTAGGTCCGCTTGGTGCAGAGCTGAGTTCAATTCCTGGAAATCCTTGTTAACTTTCTGTCTCATTGATCTGTCTAATGTTGACAGTGGGGTGTTAAAGTCTCTCATTATTATTGTGTGTGAGTCTAAGTCTCTTTGTAGGTCTCTAAGGACTTGGTTTATGAATCTTGGTGCTCCTGTATTGGGTGCATATATATTGAGGATAGTTAGCTCTTGTTGAATTTGTCCCTTTACTATTATGTAATGGCCTTCTTTGTCTCTTTTGATATTTGTTGGTTTAAAGTCTGTTTTATCAGACACTACGATTGCAACTCCTGCCTTTTTTTGTTTTCCATTTGCTTGGTAGATCTTCCTGCATCCCTTTATTTTGAGCCTGTGTGCGCCTATGCACATGAGATGGGTCTCCTGAATACAGCACACTGATGGGTCTCAGCTCTTTATCCAATTTGCCAGTCTTTGTCTTTTAATTGGAGTATTTAGCCCATTTACATTAAAGTTAATATTATTATGTGTGAATTTGATCCTGTCATTATGATGTTAGCTGGTTATATGTTGCTCATTAGTTGATGCAGTTTCTTCCTAGCATTGATGGTCTTTACAATTTGGCATGTTTCTGCAGTGACTGGTACCAGTTTTTCCTTTCCACGTTTAGTGCTTCCTTCAGGAGCTCTTGTAAGGCAGGCCTGGTGGTGACAAAATCTGTCAGCATTTGTTTGTCTGTAAAGGATTTTATTTCTCCTTCACTTGTGAAGCTTAGTTTGGCTGGATATGAAATTCTGGGTTGAAAAGTCTTTTCTTTAAGAATGTTGAATGTTGGCCCCAACTCTCTTCTTGCTTGTAGAGTTTCTGCCAAGAGATCCACTGTTAGTCTGATGGGCTTCCCTTTGTGGGTAACCCGACCTTCCTCTCTGGCTGCCCTTAATATTTTTTCCTTCATTTCAGCTTTGGTGAATATGACAGTTATGTGTCTTGGAGTTGCTCTTCTCGAGGAGCAACTCGAGAAGAGCTTCCACTTGATCAAATTGGCTACTGAAGCTTGTGCATGTGTCACGTAGTTCTCGTGCCATGGTTTTCAGCTCCATCAGGTCATTTAAGGTCTTCTCTATGGTGTTTATTATAGTTAGCCATTCATCTAATCTTTTTTCAAGGTTTTTAGCTTCTTTGGATGGGTTTGAGCATCCTCCTTTAGCTTGGAGAAGTTTGTTATTACTGATCCTTTGAAGTCTTTTCTGTCAGCTCATCAGAGTCATTCTCCATCCAGCTTTGTTCCATTGCTGGCGAGGAACTGTGTTCCTTTGGAGGAAAAGAGGTGCTCTGATTTTTAGAATTTCAGCTTTTCTGCTCTGGTTTCTCCCCATCTTTGTGGTTTTATCTATATTTGGTCTTTGATGATGGTGACAAAGAGATGGGGTTTTGGTGTGGATGTCTTTTCTGTTTGTTAGTTTTCCTTCTAACAGTCAGGATCCTCAGCTGCAGGTCTGTTGGAGTTTGCTGGAAGTCCACTTCAGACCCTGTTTGCCTGAGTATCACCAGTGGAGGCTGTAGAACAGCAAATGTTGCAGAATGGTAAATGTTGCTGCCTGATCCTTCCTCTGGAAGCTTCGTCTCAGAGGTGCATCTGGCTGTAGAGGTGTCAGTCAGCCCCTACTGGGAGTTGTTTCCCAGTTAGGCTATTTGGGGGTCAGGGACCCACTTGAGAGGGCAGTCTGTCGGTTCTCAAATCTCAAACTCTATACTGAGAGAACCACTTCTCACTTCAAAGCTGTCAGACAGGGACGTTTAAGTCTACAGAAGTTTCTGCTGCCTTTTGTTCAGCCATGCCCTGCCCCCAGAGGTGGAGTCTACAGAGGCAGGCAGGCCTCCTTGAGCTGTGGTGGGCTCCACCCAGTTCGAGCTTCCTGACCGCTTTGTTTATGTACTCAAGCCTCAGCAGTGGTGGATGCCCCTCCCCCAGCCTCACTGCCACCTTGCAGTTCGATCTCAGACTGCTGTGCTAGCAGTGAGCAAGGCTCTGTGGGCATGGGACCCTCTGAGCCAGGCATGGGATATAATCTCCTGGTGTGCCATTTGCTAAGACCATTGGAAAGGCTCAGTATTAGGGTGGAAGTGTACCAATTTTCCAAGTACCATCTGTCATGGCTTCCCTTGGCTAGGAAAGGGATTCCCTGACCCCTTGCGCTTCCCGGGTGAGGTGATGCCCTGCCCTGTTCCGTCGGCTGCACTCACTCTCTGACAAGTCCCAGTAAGATGAACCTGGTACTTCAGTTGGAAATGCAGAAATCACCTCTCTTCTGCATCACTCACACTGGGAGGTGTAGACTGGAGCTGTTCCTATTCAGCTGTCTTGGAACCTCCCCGTTTCTTTCTTTCTTTTTTTTTTTTAACAGCTTTATTGAGATATATTCATATACCATATGATCCACCCATTTACAGTGTATAATCTTCTGGTTATTAGTACATTCACAGTTGTGCAACCATCACCACAATATATTTTAGAACATTTTTATTACACCAGAAAAAAACCAGTACCCCTTTGCAATCACTGTCCATTTCCTCTGAACCCCATCAGCCCTAGGCAATCACTAATCCAGTTTCCGTCTCTCTAGATTTACCTATTCTAGACATTTCATATAAATGAATTCATATGATGTGTGGTCTTTTGTGACCAACTTCTTTCATTTAGCATAATGTTTTCAAGGTTCATATATGTCATAGCATGAATGAGTACCTGATTCATTATTGCCAAGTGATATTCCATTGTCCACTCATCACTTGATGGACATTTGAGTTGTTTCCAGTTTTGGGCTATGGTGAATATTATTGCCATAAACATTCAGGTACAAGTTTTTGTGTGGCATGTGTTGTCACTTCCCTGGGACACCTAGGAGCGCAACTGCTAGGTCATGTGATAAGTCTACATTTAACTTTTTGAGGAATTGCCAAATTATTTCCCAAAGTGTCTGCATTGTTTTGCATTCACACCAGAAATGTATAAGGATTCTAATTTCTCTACATCTTTGTCAACACTGGTTATTGTCTGTCTTTTCAACTATAGCCATCCTAGTGGGTGGGAAATTATATCTCATTGTGGTTTTGGTTTATATTTCCCGCATGGTGTTGAGTGCCTTTTCATGTTGAGCATCTTATTGGCTATTTATGTACCTTCTTTGGAGAAATGTCTATTCAAATTCCTTGCCATTTTAAAATTGGGTTATTTGTCTTTTATGACCGAGTTGTAAAAGCTTGTCTTTTTGTGTTTTGGATACAAATCCCTTATCAGATGTATGATTGTGTAGGGGAGGAAAAAATCTTTTTCCTTCTACCCTTCTAGGTTCTCAGCTGGGGCTCTGTAACAAAAGACAGCTTAACAAGAGAAAAATGGTCAGAAGTTTATTCACATGTGTATATCATATATACAGAGGAGAAACTCAGGGCTGAGTAACTCAAAGAGATGGCTAGAACTTAGGCTTATATAACACCTTAACAACAATAAACAACAGCTTTTCAGAGAAGTTACAAAACAGGAAAAGGACTGAGTTTCTAGGGCAACAAATTATGGGAAGGTGAATATGTAAGTGACTAATAGAAGATAATAATTAATTATAAAGTTTGTTATGTAGAGTCATGTGGTGCCACCTCTGGGCTGATAAAGGTCTAGGTTTGCCACATTTGTGTCCTGCTTTTAGGCCATAAGCAGAGGGAAGAGAGCATTTCTTGATCTGCTGCTTCTCAATTGCCTTCAGCTCAAAATAATCCTTGTGCCAAAATGACATATTTTGAGGTGGAAAGTTCTATCTTTCAATTGCAAATATTTTCTCTCATTCTGTGGGCTGTCTTTGCATGTTCTTAATGGTGTCCTCTGGAGCACAAAAGTCTTAATTTTGATGAATCCACTTCACCTACTTTTTCTTTCATTGTTTGTGCTTTGGTGTTGTATCTAAGAAGACTGCGTACCTCAAGATCATGAAGGTTTACTCCTGTGTTTTCTTCTAAGAGTTTTATAATTTTACTTCTTAAATTTAGATCTATGATCCAATTTGAGTTAAATGTTCTCTGTGGTAGAGAATAAGCCTCATTTTTTTTTTTTTTTTTTTGTATGTGAATATCTTAGCATCATTTGTTGAAAAGACTACTGTTTTCCCATTGAATTGTCTTGGCACTACTGTGGAAAATTAATTGGCTATAAATTTGAGGTTTTGTTTCTGAATTATCAGTTCTATTCAATTGATCTATATCTATCCATCTAGACTTATATTATGTTGTCTTGATTACTCTAACTTTGTAGTTAGTTTTGAAATTGGGAAGTATGAATCCTTCAGATTTGCTCTTCTTTTTTTAAAGGTTGTTTTGGCTATTTGGGGTCCCTTGCACTTCCATATGAATTTTAGGATCAACTTGCAAATTTCTGCTAAAAAATCTAGCTGGGATTCTCATAGGAATTGTGTTGAATATGTAGATCAGTTTGGGGAGTATTGCCATCTTAGTAATATTAAATCTTCCAATCCATGAACATAGAATATTTTTCTCTTTGTTTAGGCTTTGAGTTCTTTAAAAAATGTTTTCAAAATCAGAGTTTTCATTTTGGATTTCTTTCATTAAATTTGTGTCTAAGTATTTTGCTCTTTTTGGTGCTATTATAAATGCAGTTGTTTTCTTGAATTTGGTTTCAAATTATTACTAATGTCTAGAAATACCGTTGATTTTTGTATATTGATCTTGCATCTTGCAACTGTGCTGAACTTGATTATGAGTTTTAACAGTTTTTAGTGTAGTTGCTACCCAGAAGTCCTGGGCCTGAGCCCAGGTCCATCTTCCATCCTGTCCTGCCCAGCATATTTGTGCTACCATGCAGTCTAGCAGGCTTTTTAACATTCAGGCTGGAGGACTATTTTCAGATGTTGACTGCAAGGCCTTTAATGGGATTTAGGTTGATTTCTAACTTCTAAATATCTTGACAAGTTATGTGGTCACAATTTATATTCTTTCTCTGGGTCCCATAAATAAGAGAGGTGTGTTTGTTTTCTGTCCATATAACTCTGCTGCTCCACTGCCCCCACCACTACTTACTTGCCTCTAGTTTAATGCATTTTATTCTATCATTTAGATGTTCATTCTTTTGGGTTAAGGCATTATTCTTTTAAGACCTTCCTTTGTCAGAGACAAGTTGCTGAAATGAGGCTGGATGAATGAACACTTGTCAGGCACGGTATAAAGTAAATGTGATTAAACTAAAAATGTGTCCTCTTTTGGGTGCTGGTGTTGGGAAATCATAATCACAGTAGCTGCAACATCTGTCAAAAATAAAAGGTAAACTTTGTTTCCTAAAATCTTAATTCAGGAGAAAGCCAGGCTTTTCTCTAAAATGATTTTTTCCCCTTTTTCCTGTTTTATTTTCCTCTTTTTATTATTTTTATGATGTATTAAATTGAACCATTTACTTGCAGCATGCTAGTTAAGACAATTTTCTTAGCATTTGCTGAATGATTTGGCAGGCTAGACGTCCTAGAGCTAAATTGTAAAATCCCATTAAAGCCTAGTCATATAAAAATAAAAGATGCTGCCTGGTACACTCCATGACATGTTATGGTGAGGTCTCATCACATTACAATAACAAATGCCAAAACGAAGTGACTACTGTGTAATAGAATATGATGGAGAGTGAGTATATTAGTGATGCAGCCAACTGCATTTAATTAAATCCCATGTCCAAATTAGTTCCCTGATTGGCATATAAAAAGACAACATGTTTACTATGGTAGTTCAAATAGCATGATTATTGTTTTAGCACACAGACGTTTTAGCCTGTCCCCCACCCTCTTTTTTTTTTTTTTTTTGTCTTCAAGTGTCTTGCCACCTCAAGCATGAAGTAGGTATAACTGAAATCCCTCTTGTCTTGGGTGAAAAAGAAACAGGCTGTCATAGGGTAAGTAGCTTGCTCAAGTCACCAGCTAATAAAGAGCAGAGCTGGAATACAAACTCAGGTCAAGAAGATTCCAGAGTCCATGGTCTTTCATTTATGTCAAAGACTGGCCAACTATGGCCTGCAGTCAAATCTGGCCAGCTGTCTGGTTTTGTGCACCTCAGAAGCCAAGAGTGGTTATTATAGTTTTAAATAGTTGAGTAAAAAATCAGAAGAATAGTATTTCATGATGTGTGAAAATTATAAGAAATTAAAAACTTAAAATTTCAATGTCCATATGTAAAGTTTTATTGGAACACAGTCATATCCATTTATTTAGGTATTAACTACAGCAGCTTTTGCATTACAATGGCAGAGTTTAGTTGCAACAGAGATTATGTGGCCTGCAAAGCCCAAAACATTTTCTACCTAGACATTTATAGAAAAAGTCTGCCAACCTCTGATCTATTCTATGGTTCTT
Organism: Piliocolobus tephrosceles; assembly: GCF_002776525.5. Classification (NCBI taxonomy): domain Eukaryota; kingdom Metazoa; phylum Chordata; class Mammalia; order Primates; family Cercopithecidae; genus Piliocolobus; species Piliocolobus tephrosceles. The sequence continues at coordinate 75,034,136 of NC_045435.1, forward strand.
AAGCCAAGTTAAATGTAAGCATTTAATGTTAAATTGAATGTTCAGTTGAAGGCTGGTGCTCAGGGATCTGCATATTTAAAAATAAATACCCAGTATCATTTGGAATACTTTCTGAAGTAATTATGATTACTATTACTGTCTTACATTATGATTACGTGTGTATTTCTTCCTCTCCTTTATCCATCTTTGAGGGCTAAGACCATGCTCAAGTATCTTTGAATGAAAAAATCAAGAGTAGAATTTATGTATTAATTTATCAGACATATATATCTGAGTATTCATTGTATGTCAGGTCCTCTTCAGTGGTAGAACAGAAGACCTACAGTCTGGGGGAAGACAAGAAAAAGGGCCAGGATAAAGCTACATGATAAGAAGTCCACATTAATGGATTAGAATAATACTTGCTATACTTAATGGTAACTCATAAGACCCTTCAAGATTCAAAGAATAAGTTATTTTGGCTCCATGATAGCATTAGATGTATCTTACAGAATTTAAGAGTTTATACATTGGTAGTACAAAAATAAGCTGTAATATATAGCTATCACTGGAATTTGGGGGTCAGATAACCAGGTGTTAACTGTGTTTAGATTGAAATGATGAATTAGTACGAATCCATAGGACTCATTTTTGTAACTATTGTCTGGCTACCATATATTATAAAAACCCAACCTATAGATGTCATGAGCTGTAGATGGAACCAGAAAAAGAGAGCCCATTTAACTTCAATAGGAAGGTGTCTAGAGATTAATTTTAGCACTTAGTATCGTTTTGACATGTAGAATGCTGTGTTGAATAAATCTAATGGATTTTAAAGTATTTTTTAGACTTTGACTTAATTACGATTTTCTTGGAACTGTTTAAGGCTCCTACTGTCAATATGCTAAGGTAACATCTTAGAATGGGAAAATAAATTTTCAGTTGAAATGTTACTGCCATCCATTAGACATGGAAGAAGCAGCTGTCACCACACTGCCAAAGCAGGGTTATTTTTTGAAAAACACTAGTACATGCTGTAAGAGCAGAAAGTAGAAAATTACAATGCCATTTGAAAAAAAGAATATCCCAACGACTTAAAAATAAACACTTTTATGTAGCTGTATGTATTAGTTATCTATGGCTGCATGACAAATTACCCTCAAGCTTAGCGGTTTAAAACAACAAATATTTATTATCTCATAGTTTTTGTGTGTGTCTGAAATCTAGGAACAGATTAGATGGGTAATTCTGGCTTAGGATCTCTCACAAGATTACATGGCCAGGGCTGTAGTCATCTCAAGGCTCAACTGGGGCTGGAGAGTCTTCTGACCTCTCTCGCATGGTTGTTGTCAGGGTCCAGTTCCTCATGGGCTGTTAGACCGAGGCTCTCAGTTCCTCACTGGCTATTGGCCAGAGGCCTTTTTCAGTTTCCTGGCACATGAGCATCTTCACAGGGCAGCTGGGTTCCATCAGAACGAGCAAGTGGGAGAGCAACAGACAGCCAGGCAGAACTCCCAGTCATTTTTTAACTTAATCTCAGTGGTGACATTCCATCATTTTCCTATATTTTATTCATTAGAAGTGGGCCACTAGGTCTAGTTTGCCCTGAAGGGCACAAGAGCATGAATACTAAGAGGAAGTAAACACCAATTTTTAAATCATATTTGATCATAAGAGGAAAACAGACATAACAAATCCAACTATTAGAGAAGTGCCCTTCATTGGTAAAATGTTTGTTGAGTGCCTATTATGTGCCAGCCATGGAGGATATGACAGTGTTCAAAACCAGCAAGTTTCCCTGCCTTCATGTAGCATACTTTTTGTAGGAAATAAACCATTAGAAAGCATACTATATAGTGTCTGGTACAGAAGTCTCTCAAAAGATGTTAGTTTTTTTTTGTTTTTTTTAGGGTAGACGGATATCTACCCTTTCCCAGAAACAGAGCCAAACTCCCTAGTCTGTTGCATCTCTAATCCTATTGTACACAAATATGATTTGTTTAACTGGAGCAGAAATGGCTTTTCTTTCACTTATGCTTGAAATAGGTGATTCATAATAGTTCGCAACACTACACACTCGTAACTGCCTTTGTCACATTTGTGTTTTTAAAGTGGCCTTTGTCAGAAAAAAACATAAAAAAAAAACACTAAAGAGTCCTACAGAAGTAGCTGTCCTGGTAGGTTTCCTGCAGCAGCGTGCCGACCACTGTATCCTTTTGCATTACACATGCCAAGTTGACCTAATGTCTTCCAGCTCCGAATTATTTTAATTGCTTTTTTTTTTTTCTAGATGCATCTTTTCAGTCTCTAAAGTGCTCTTTAAAAAATGGCTTCTTGAACTACAAACAAGATTTCAAATGTGTGCCTGGTTCTGCCAGGCAATTCCGCAGTTGCTTTCTCTAATTAATATTCCATATCTCAAAAAAACTGTCTCAAGATTTTAATTGACTTTTGTCACCCCCATCTCATTCAAGTACTGTGCTGGCCATTCTCGTGCATTATTAATAAACCATGAGTACTGTGTGTGTTTTTTCCCTGCTGCCTGATGTTTAGTTCTTTCTTGAACTTTGTTTTGAATGACAATTGAAGGATAATTTATTGTGCTGGGCTTCCGACACCAGTATGGTCAGCTATAGTTTGCTGTGCTAATTAGGAAAAAACTGTCAATCAAAGAAGTTATTCACTTTAGAGAGTAGACATAGCTTCATTTGTCTTGTACATAAACTCCTTCATACAGTGTAGAGCTAACTTCCTATACCATTGAGAGAAGTACACTAACAAAGCTGAGTTATAAAATATTTTTATAGAAATATTGATTTAGTCCTCTCAGGTTTAAAAATAGGTTTCCAAAATACAGTAAAAGGATAAGAATTTTGATGAATACAGTGTTGTTTATTAAAATGGATTCTTTGAAAGCGTTCTTTAAAATACTTAAGTTCTTCCATTCATCGTTCTTTGTTGTTAATTTCACAGATTCTGCCAACTGAAACTTTCTCCCAGCCCCTTTCCAATGTATCAGAGATTTCACATGGGTTGCCACCAAATGAGCGTCATTGATGCAGTGTAGTGTTGCTCTGAAGCCTGTTGATCTTCTCTGTGGATCCGTCTATTCATGGGACTTCTAGGCATGGAACAGCTATTTGTAGTAGTGTTGACCTTTCCCCCTGTTCAAATAACATTTTTGTAGTGCTCTTTTCTTCACCCAGGTTGGAGGGTAGCGGCGTGAGCATAGATCATTGCAGCCTCGTCCTGCTCAAGGCTCAAGGAATCCACATGCCTCAGCTTCCCACGTGGCTGGGACCACAGGCTTGCACACCACACCCAGCTAATTTTTTAAAAAAACAATATTTTTTAGAGATGGAGTCTCACTATATTTCCCAGGCAGGTCTCCTTCCTTCAGGCAATCCTCCTGCCTTGGCATCCCAAAGCGCTGAGATTACAGATGTGAGCCACCGCACCCAGCTTGTAGTGTGCTATTCAAGTTTGTTTCTCCATCTAAAAGAGGAAGCACGGTCAACTTCTACTCAGATCACCCAAGTACTGTACATGGAAACGAGTGTGCAGGCAATTGCTTTCACCAATGAGTGAAGACACATCACAAAGAATCCATCCCCATGAGGAAGAATTACCAAGGGAAACACACCTAGTACATTTAGGATTATTTTTCCCTCAATTATCAGAATACTGCAGTCTAAAGATAGTACAGTTACAAGAACAAATATTTTGGGCTTCTCATCTCTCAAGCTAGGTAGTTATAGCTAGAGGAAAGCAGATGGATTTTAGGAAAGTTACTTGAGTATTTTAGAGTATGGCAGGCTGATCTTCTATTCCAGACACCCACTGGGACAGCCAATAATGTTATTTTCCTGTGGCCTCTGACCTTTTTACTATATTTTTGCTGTTATCCCATGTTTTGTTAGGGCTTTCTGACTCCAAACCCACAGCAACTCTGAAATAACTATTAACCCTGTGCCCATGATCTGCCTGTTTCCTCTCAGATCTGTTCCCCACCTCCCCTTGCTCTGCTTGGTGGCCAGGAGGCTGGGCCCTGCCAATGACATTTCCCTGGTCCCTTCCCAAGTTACTTCTGACTGGTTTGGCCATTGAAAGGCACTGGAAGGCGGCTGAAGGGAGAGAGAGGGGAGAAACTGGGTTTTTCTTTTCCTCTTTCTTTCTACCTGGGGTGGGAAAAGGGGTAGGAGTCCATTATTGGCAGCTTCTCCTTCATGATTCAAGCTCTCATTGGTACGGTTCCTCCCTATTTGGTCCAGTCTCTTGTCTGGCAGCTCCAGCTTCCGGGGTCTGTTAACAACACTCACTCTTTGTCTGCCCCGATCCTAAGGTAATAGCCACTTTCTGCTATTAAATTTTTGCTTTACCTCACTGTGCCATTTGACTTTTCAGTTCATCCAACCTTTTGTAACTAGTTCCTTGTATTAAATTTTGTTTGTAAAACTGCCTGACGTAAAGACGTCTACTTCCAGGAAGATGGAATAGACCCACTTTACCATATTTTTTCTGCTAAGTAGAACTAAAAGTCCTGTACGTTATATTTAAAACACATAAGAAAACTCTGAAAGGTAGAGAGAAGAAGGCAGACTGGCCAGGGACATCAGGATCCAAATGATGGTGCTGGGTCTCCAGGTTTCCTTTTTGCCTCATATATATGAGACTGGATGTTGGAGAAACTGGCAACCCAGAGCTGATAGTGGGTGAAGATAAACAAGCCCCAACAAGAGCCTGCTCTCTCAAATCAAAGGACCTCGAAATGGGCAGCCTTGCAAGACATAAAACTTTAGAAAATAACTGCCTGACAGTAGCCAAACCTCACAGAAAAATTATTGTCCCATTTCTACCCCTACTCCCACCAGCAAAGCCTGAGTGGGAAACCTTGGGTCCCGTCTTTGCCAGGCTGTAATGGAGATGCCAAATGACAGCGCTGCAAAATATGTAAAGCAAAAATGATAGAGCTAAAAGATAAAATAGACAAATCCGGAATTAGGTTGAAAATGCCAACACCCCTCTCTCAACTGATAGAATAACTCAATAGAAAATCAGAAAGATATAGAAGAACTCTAACACCACCCACTAACAGAATCTAACAGAAGTTTCTAGAACACTATACCCAGCAACAGCAGAATACACATTCCTTTCAAGTGTCCACAGTACACATACTAAGACAAGCCACATCATGAATCCAAAGCAAACCTCAACAAATTTTAAAGAACTGAAACCCTATGGAAGGTGATCTTTGACCACAGTGGAATCAGACCAACATGAGAAAGATGACAGAAAAATCTCCCAACACTTTGGGAAGTAAACAACATAGCTCTAAATTATTTTTCAGTCAAAGAGGATGTCTCAAGGGAAATAAAAAAAATACATTGAACTGAATGAAAATGCAACGTATCAAAATTTGTAGGTCACAGCAAAAGCAGTGCTAAGAGGAAAATTTATAGTGCTATTGCTTACATTAGAAAAGAGATGAAGTCTCAGATCATTAATCTAAGCTCCGGCCAGTTGAGGTCACTCACACCTGCAATTCTAGCACTTTGGGAGGCTGAGGCAGGAGGACTGCTGGAGGCCAGGAGTTCAAGACCAGCCTGGGCAACATAGTGAGACCTTGTCTCTACAAAAATTTAAAAAAATTGCTGGCTGGGTGCATTGGCTCATGCCTGTATTCTCAGCACTTTGGGAGGCTGAGGCGGGCAGATCATGAGGTCAAGAGATCGAGACCGTCCTGGCCAACATGGTGAAACCCTGTCTCTACTAAAAATATGAAAATTAGCTGGGCATGGTGGCGTGCACCTATAGTCCCAGCTATTCAGGAGGCTGAGGCAGGGAATCACTTGAACCTGAGAGGCAGAGGTTGCAGTGAGCCGAGATCACTCCACTGCACTCCAGCCTGGCAACAGAGCGAGACTCCGTCTTAAAAATTTTTTTTTCCAGGTGTAGTGGTGTAAGCCTGTCATCCCAGCTACTTAAGAGGATGAAGTGGAAGAATCCCTTGAGCCCAGGAGGTGGAGGCTGCATTGAGCTATGATCTCACCACTGTACTCCAGCCTGGGTGACAGAGCAAGACCCTGTCTCAAAAAAAAAAGAAAAAAAAAAATTCTAAACTCCCACTTTGAGAGCCTAGATGGAACAGAGCTCAGTGAAGTGACTGTTGATAAGGTTTAAGGCAGTGTTAAGAGAAGGCAGCAAAGGATGGCAAAGCATCCAAGTTTAGCAGCAATAGAAAGTGCTAGCACTCTTCAGGCCTGAAGGCACAAGAAGAGGGAGTTTTTGCTGAAAACTGGTGTGAACTGTAGCTCTAGGATAAGAGAGTCTGGCAGGAGCTTGTTCTGTGTTAGAGAAATGCAGTCACTGCCAATTTGGAAGGAGGGGGCCAGGGATTGAATAAACACAGTGGCTTCTCTCTCTTTGTGCCCTCTGATATCCTGCAGTGCTGCCCATTGACTGAATGCATTAGGAAGCCAGAGGGCAGGGAAGACTTGCTAATCCAGAGAGGCCTCCCAGAGCACAGAATAGGATGGAGAGGGGTAGAGGGTAGGTTTGGAGAGACAAATGGAGAATATTCAGCACAGTTTCTTTCGAGTTTAGCAAATAACTTCAATTGTAAGCCAAATATTTTCTAGAAAAATCTCTGGACTACTTTAATAAATTCAAGAGCTATTTGTAATGATCAAATTTGTAGGGATTTGAATAGAATGTTATATTTTAAAGAGAGAGATATTTGAAAATAATTTCTTCATTTGTTTTAATACCTGATCTAACCCCATCCCCCCCACCATACTATATGTAATCAACAGTCTATAAAAGAAATGTTGCTAAGCAATGATAGATATCAGCTTGTGGTTAGAAATGTCATGAGCAGTCTAGTGTTTGACTCTTGGCTTTGCCCTTTTCTTGCTGGGTGATCTTGGGCAAATTACTTACTCTGAGCTTCTGTTTAGTCATCTGCAAAACAGATGTGATAATATCCACTTCCTACAATGGTTGTATAGTTAAGAAAATTAAATGAAAGATGCATGTGAAGGCACCTGGTAGGCACTCAATACATTTTGATTGAATTTGAATCACAAATTCCAAATTAGTGGCTTCAAAATTCATGAAGTACGGCCATAAGTTAGAATGAAGAGTGAATTTTTAAAATAAGAAAATCTGCATTTCGACTGTTCATGTCATCTATCACTCAATCAACAATTATGATAATATGATCAGCAAATGTTCTCTATTGATGGATTTTCACCATGTTTTGATTACAAATGTGAAATTTTGCTAGGATTCAACTTGTATTAGGAATGCAATTTCTTAATTATCTGATAACTTGCAAAAAATCCCCCAAACAAAAGAAAACAAAAGCAAGCCCTTTGTTTCAGGATGCTGGTTACATCAAGACTTTGTACTTCACTCATTTAGTCAAAGGTGAGCATTACTGGTGAACATCAGCTATAGGGAAGCCTGAGGTGCATCATCTTGCAGCCCCTCTCAAACAAGTTGCCATGGTAATGTTGACATTCATAAACTCTTACTAGAGACTACTGAGAGTGTAGGGGGAAAACAAATATTGCAGGTAGAGTTTTGATTCAAGAACATTTTACTTTCTGTGGTGTTAGCCAGGTTTCCTTTTTAGTTACAAGCTCAGATTTGGTTATTATAAACATTTATCAGTTTTAGCAATCTTTGTTTCTATTAACTATGCTTTTATTGGCATACTTGTCAAGAACAAGAGCAAGTGGTACAATTCTAGTACGCAGGTATGTTTTATATATAAGAATTACCCTGCTGGGTCAAAGCCACACTCTTTGTATCTTGCCAGTGACAGAAGCCCCTAGAATCATATCAGTTTCCCTTCCAAAGCAGTTTTAAGATACCCATGGATCTGCTACCACTAAATTTTTTTTCAACAAAAGACTGTGGTGTAAGGCGTTATTTACATTTGAATGGTCAAAATTTTTTTAGCAGCAGCACATTCCTTCTCTGCACAAACACATACACAAAATCTTTTCAAATCCATCATATAATGAGCAGCACCATGAGAGCAGGAACCTCATTAGCTCCATTTGCCACCACACCCCTAGTGCCTAGAACAGTGGCTAGCACACAGTAGAAGCAGTACAGGACGGTGGCTTAGAGCAGGGGTTAGCATAGTATTTCTATAAAGTACCAAGTAGTAAATATTTCAGGGTTTGTGGGTCATATGATCTTTGCCACCTCTACTCAACTCTGCTGTTGTAGTAAGAGCAGGCATTAACAACACATAAGTGAATGGGCATTGCCGTGTTCCAATAAAACTTTATTGACAAAAATACAGGCAAAGTACTGAATTTTGCCCATGGGCCATAGTTTAGCAATCCAGTCTGCCAACTGTAGTTTAAAACATGAACTCTGCACCTGGTCTGCCGGGTGTTTATCCTGGCACTACCACTGTGATCTTGTTATTAAGTTATTAATATGGGCGGCTGTTAAGTTCTTTGTGCCTCAGTTTCTTTATCTATGAAAAAGGGGGTCATGATAGATATTATGATATAGTTGTTAAGATTGTATGAGTGAATAGTGTGAAGCTTTAGGATAAGGACCTGCCTTGTATATCAGTGTTCATTATTATTTTTGCTGAATGGATGTCAGATGGACAAATCAATCTTTAAGGATACAAGACACAGGATGCCTGTAAAATCTATAGCATTTAACTCTCTCTCTCTCTTTTTTTTTTTTCTTTTTGAGACAGAGTCTCTCTCCATCACCTAGGCTAGAGTGCAGTGGTGTGATCTTGGCTCACTGCAACTTCCACTTCCCGGGTTCAAACAATTCTCCTGCCTCAGCCTCCCAAGTAGCTGGGATTATAGGCTCCCATCACCGTGCCCAGCTAATTTTTTTTTTTTTTTTTTGTATTTTTAGTAGAGACGGGGTTTTGCCATGTTGGCCAGTCTGGTCTCGAACTTCTGACCTCAGGTGATTCACCCGCCTTGACCTCCCAAAGTGCTGGGATTACAGGCGTGAGCCACCATACCCAGCCACATTTTACTCTCTTTAAAAGTAGTCAGTGACAAGCTGGGGGACAACATGTGAAAATGCAGACTTTGGATATATGTTATAATTTTCACTGGTCCCAGCATCCTATTTGCAGTCATGCACTATGAAATAATATTTTGGTCAATAATGGACCATCCATATGACAGTGGTCCTATAAGATTAAAATGGAGCCAAAAAATTCCTATTGCCCAGTGATGTCGTAGCCCTCTTAACATCATAGCACTCACAATGCATTACACAATGCATCACAATGTGTGTGTGGTTTTTATTTTTATTTTTAAATTAAGACAGAGTCTTGCTCTGTCACCTAGGCTGGCATGCAGTGGCGTGATCTTGGCTCACTGCAGTCTCCATTTCCCAGGTTTCAACCATCCTCCCACCTCAGCTTCCTGAGTTGCTGGGAACTTCAGATGCGTGTCAGCTAATTTTTTGTATTTTTTCTGTAGAGCCAGGGTTTCACCATGTTGCCCAGGCTGGTCTCAAACTCCAGAGCTCAAGTGATCCACCTGCTTTGACCTCCCAAAGTGCTGAGATTACAGACATGTGCCATCGTGCCTGGTTACTTATATGTTTGTGGTGATGCTGGTGTAAATAAACCTACTGTGCTGTTAATCAAATAAAAGTATAGCACATATGGTTATGTACAGCACATAGTATTTGATAATAAATTACTATATTACTGGTTTATGTATTTACTATACTATACTTTTATTATTTTAGGGTGTACATCTATTTATTTAAAAAAAAAAAAGTTTGGCCAGCTGCAATGGCTCATGCTTGTAATCACAGCACTTTGGGAGGCCAAGGCAGGAGGATGGCTTGAGGCCAGGAGTTCAAGACCAGCCTGGGCAACAAAGCAAGACCCTGTCTCTACAAAACATTTTTTTTTAATTAGCTGGGCATGGTGGTGTACACCTGTAATCCTAGATACTCAGGAGGCTGAGATGGGGGGATTACTTGAGTCCAGGTGTTCAAGGCTGGAGTGAACTGTGGTTGTATTACTGCACTCCAGCCTAGATGACAGAGACTCTGTCTCTAAAAATAAAATATAAATAAAAAGTTAACTGTAAAACAGCCTCAGGCAGATCCTTCAGTAGATATTCCAGAAGAAGTCATTGTTATCATAGGAGATGAGGGCTCTATATGTATTATTGACCCTGAATATCTTCCAGTGGGAGAAGATGTGAAGGTGGAAGACAGTGATATTGATGATCCTGACCTTGTGGAGGCCTAGGCCTGTGTTTGTGTCTTAGTTTTTAATAGAAAAGTTTAAAAAGTAAAAAAAAAAAATTAATAGAAAAGAGCTTATAGAAATATAAAGAAAGAAAATATTTTTGTATAGCTATACAATGTGTTTGTGTTTTACGTTGTCATTGCAAGAGTCAAAAAGTTAAAAAGAAGTTTATAAAATAAGAAACTGATAGTAAGATATGGTTAATTTATTATTGAAGAAAGAAAAACATTTAAAATAAGTTTAGTGTAGCCTAAGTGTGCAGTGTTTATAAAGTCTGCGGTAGTACACGGTAATGTCCTAGGCCTTCGCATTCACTCATCAATCATGGACTGACTCACCTAAAACAACTTACTGTCCTGCAAGCTCCAATCGTGGCAAGTACCCTATACAGAGCTACCGTTTTTATCTTCTATATTTTTACTGTACCTTTTCTATGTTTAAATATGCAAATATGTACCATTGTGTCATGATTGCCTGCAGTGTCCAGGGTAGTAGCTTACTGTACTGTTTTGTGGCCTAGGAACAATAGGCTGTAGCATACAGCCAGGTGTGTAGTGTGGGCTATATACCATCTAGGTTCGCGTAAGTACACTCTGTAATGTTTGTACGATGACGAAATGGCCTAATGACACATTTCGCAGAGCATCCCCTTTGTTAAGCATCCCCTTAAATTGTCTAATGACACGTTGCTCAGTGTTCCCTTTGTTGAGAGATGCATGACCGTATTTTGTTCTGGCTTAATGGTGTTAGGAAAAGCCTGGAAATGGTATTGGTGATGGTGTTGTTAGTCATCTCATCCTGCCATTTCTGGAGATTCTTTAAGCGGAGATGGCAAGGGAACTGTAAATCTTAGATTTACACAAAAGTGAGTTAATCTGAATCCCTGAATTAACATATTCAATGTAAATTTGAAATAGAATATACTCGTGTGTGCATTTTGTTCTGTTAACATTTTATTTAAAATATGTGTGTATGTATATTTATATCCACACATACAAAATGTGAATCAGTTATGTATGGATTCTCTGGGTGCCTTATGAATGGACATATGTATCTATGTACATATATTGTGTATAAATATATATGCACATGCACAGATACACAAAATGTGAACCAGTTATGTACAGGTCCTCTGGATGCCTTCATAGAATCCTTGCATACTCTCCAGCTTGTCCTGACATGCGGTGGCAGGTTATAGTTGTGATTTGCTCCTGTGTCTCTTGACATCCTCTAATCTGTTCTCCACACAGTAGTAGCCTGAGTGATCTTCTTAAAATATGCATCAGTGCCTGTCACTCCCTTGCTTAATATGCTTCTTTGGCCTCCCATGGCAGAAGCATCAAATCCAAGCTCCTAACTGTGCTCTACGAGGCCCCGTGTGATCTGGTTTCTAAGGCCCCGTGCGATCTGGTTTCTAATTCTCACCTTCACCTTGCATCTCTCCTCTCGCTGTCTGCTTCAGTGCCCATCAATTAGGTGAAGTCGCTGAGGTTTCTTTCTGGCTTTCAACATATCCGGCTCATGCCCTGTGGGAGTCCTTATCTCTTGTTCATCCTCCCTCAGCCTGAACCCCTCCAGGGTCCTGCCAGGCCAGCTCTTTCTCCACCTCAGACCTCGTTTAAGTGTCACCTGTTCGGATGTGACCATCCTCTGTAAAGTGGCACCTCCACCCTGATTTACTTTATCTCATCACCCTGTTTACTTTTTTCTTAGCATTCATCATGATCTGTCATTAACTTGCTGTTCCCTTAATTGTTATCTTTCTCCCCTATTGGAATGGCAGCCCCATGAGAGTGGGAACTTGAACATCTTGTATTGTTGATCCCCTTTGTGTAAGACAGTGCCCAGGACATACTCCATGTAAGTGCTTGTGGACTAGATGCCCCCAGGCTGACTGGCTACATTATTTGCAAGGCCCAGTGCAAAATGAAAATGCAGGTCCCTTTGTGCAAAAGTTATTAAAAAATTCAAGACGGTGACAGCAGAACATTAAACCAGGTGCTGGGCCTTTCCAAGATCTCATGGCCCTGCCTCCAGGCAAGTTACTTAATTTCTCTAGACTCAAATTCCTCTTCTGTAAAAGGGTAAAATGCTAGTACCCCTCATTCTGTGCTTGTGGGCATTAAAGGCGATCACACAAGCACAGGGCTTAGTAGCAGTGTCCTGCCTCAATCCGTGTCCCTGGGCAGCAGTATTATAATTAATCATCAGCCTCACCCATGTGAGGCAAAGCCCCTGTAGCACTAATTTTCCAGCATTCTTCCTCTCTGAATAACCTCTCTAGCAACTCTCTCAAGTGACTAACCCAACTCTATCAAATGGGATGGGAATGTGGGTGTCGCTTGCGAATTATTTTGACACATTCAGGGTATGGACCGACAGCATATTTGGCTTGCTGAAAGAAATGTGTCAAACGGAGTTAGGCTGTTATGAAAACTCGTTTGACAATAGGTAAATCATGTCACCCTTCTGAGCCCACTAGTGACACTGGAATGATAAATAGTATCTGCCACCCACCTTTCTGACAAGAGCAAGGAGAGCATGAATTGGATTAAGAAGCCAGTCGAACACTTTGATTTTCTTGGAGAGAGGGGATATGCAGGCATTGCTTGCTAGAATACGTGCATATTGTCAGTCACCCTGTTTACTTAGTCTGTGACTTTGGCTACCGTGTGCATTGTGTAACAAATCAATTGCACCTTGAATGGAAACTGTTCACAGACTTACATTTTGATTTATTTTTGTGGTGCAGCCAGCGATTCAAGTTAGCTTAGAAACACAGAGAGGAAGAGCTGCACGTCTTTGACATTTATAGTGTGGTCTCCTGGGTGCTGTGGAACCACAGGGACGGACTGGGAGGTATGGGTTGACTCTCTGGGGAAGGAGGGGCACCTTAGTTCATTTGCTGGGGAGAATGCCCTGCCGGATGAAGGCCTGGACACTGATTTTATCAGTGGGTTCTCTTTGTCAGTGGAAGCTACAATGATGTAGAACAAGAACATCTGTGAAGCATGCATTATATGTAAGGAACTCTGCCTGGCGTATTACTTGCTCTGAGAGGTTGCATAGTATAGTGATTAAGAGCATGTGCTCTAGACCAGACAAGTAACTTAACTTCTCCAAATCTCAGTTTCTTCATCTGTAAAATGGGGTGTGTTGAATATCTTCTCTCTGACCCTTCAAATCTACTCTCCACCCTTTATACCCTGATTTCTTCTCCAAAAGGGTAGCTGTATGGGCATCAGCAGCAGGCTACCATGTCCTCTTCCTGATGAGCTTGGCCAATAGGAAGCTCCTGCTGTAGCTGGGAGGGAGGGAGGAGAGTGAGGGGGGGGTATTTATTTCCCAGTTTTCCCTGGCTTCCCTCACTGATAGGTTGCCTTGGTTTGACTTTGCTCCTGGTCAAACATCACAGCTTCTATCAAGTTCCTAGACCTTGATAGATATCCTTCTGTCAGGACATCTCACTCCATGTCCCTGCAGGCCTAAGGATAATGATAGCTCAGACTCTCCACTTTGCCCTGTTGTTACCTGCACCCAGTCTACACCTTTGTAACTAGCCGCTTAGCTAACAAGCCCCCTTCAAAGTATTTTGAGTGTGCTGTTTGTTTTCTGCTGGGCTCCTGGCTGAGTAGCTACCATCTATGGTTGATGTGGGGATTAAATGAATTCACATACATGTCGAATGCTTAGGAGAGTGTCTGTCACAAAACTGAAAGTTGGGTCAAAAATTTACCCAAGCGTATATGGTGTCATCAGGGAACATCTGGTGGTTGCTTCACCAGCAGCCGTTCATCGTTCCCCATCTCATCTAGCCTAGGTTTCAGTTGGGAACCTCTAGGGGTATGGAAAAGTCGATTCTACCTTTCACATTGTGACGTAAGCTAAGCCAATCAGCATATTTCACACTCCTGCATGCCATGATTGACTTAAGGGTAGGTACATGACTTTATTTAGTCCTAACAGTGTGGCTCTTGGGACTTTTGCTGGGAATTCTGGAGCATAATACAAAGCACTGGGCGTGGTTGCAGTTGGCCTGGCTGGGAGAAGCATTGTATCATTGACCTTGTTTGAACTACCACTGCATGGTGGTGATAATCATTGACCCCATTTTGTTTTATTCTTGTTTGCACATTCTCTGCAAATAATGTGTCACCTTATTGTCTGCACTCAGGGTGGATGGCTCCCACCTCCCCCGTCTTGTTACACCACTGTACTAATGCTGTGTGTTCTGGATGATAAGATGAATCCACTTAAGGCTGCTAGGGGAAACCAGTCTATGGGTGAGGCTACAAAGAGAAGAGCAGAGCCCAGAAAACAGCAGAAACAGAGTTAGAGCTTTGTTCCAACCACAATCAAAGCCCTTCCTGCTACTGGCCTTTTTCAGTTATGCCAACCAATATCTTTCTTACTGTTGACTTTTTTTTTTCACCAAAAGCATCCTTACTGATATGCTTGGATGGCATTTGGGTTTGAAACCAAGTTTTTCTGGCTCCAGAGACTGACAACATTTTCATCTGTTCATTTTCTTCATCATTTGACTTTTATAGATCAAACCACACTTCATTTTCCTCACATGAGGATTTCATAATGCACTTTATTCTGTGAGTTTCAGGTTGGAAGCCAGGCCTATGCTGGGGTCTCACATGGTCCTCTTACTGACTTTGGGCAAATTATTCTCCCTGCAAGCGTCTGCTTTTCTGTCTGTAAGGGGAGGAAGTTGGAGAGGCTAATGTCCTTTCTGGCATTCTGTGAGCCTCCACATGTGTGGTACAAACCAATCTCTGAGTTGGTACAGCCTCTTTGGTCAGAGGCTAATGCAGGTTTGTGCCAATTAAAAATAAAAACGGAGCAACCCTACTAATTAGTATACAGATGTGGGTCATTTTTTTCACCTTATGTTAATTTCCTCTAATTCAAGCTTCCTGAAACAGTTACGCTTCACAATTTGGCAGTTTAGTATCTACTTTCTTATAATGTTCCTTAATCATCTGCTATTTGAAAATCTCATCTGGCTAGGCACAGTGGCTCATGCCTGTAATCTTTTTTTTTTGTATTTTGTTATATCTGTTATTTTTTGAGAAGGAATCTTGCTCTATCACCCAGGCTGGAGGGCAGTGGCCGGATCTCAGCTCACTGCAAGCTCCGCCTCCCAGGTTTACGCCATTCTCCTGCCTCAGCCTCCCGAGTAGCTGGGACTACAGGCGCCCGCCACCTCGCCCGGCTAGTTTTTTGTATTTTTTTTTTAGCAGAGACAGGGTTTCACCGTGTTAACCAGGATGGTCTCGATTTCCTGACCTCGTGATCCACCCGTCTCAGCCCCCCAAAGTGCTGGGATTACAGGCTTGAGCCACCGCGCCCGGCCTCATACCTGTAATCTTAACACTTTGGGAGGCTGAGGTGGGAGGATCACTAGAGGCCAGGAGTTTGAAACCAGCCTGGGCAACACAGTCCCTACAAAACATTAAAAACGTTTTTTTTTTTTTTTTAATTTTAAAATGTTTTGTAGATTAACATTACAACATAGCTTTGTAATTGTAATTAACATTACAACCCTGTCTCTACAAATTTTTTTTTAAAGATTAGCCAGCTGTAGTGGCATGCACCTGCAGTCCCAACCACTCAGGAGACTGAGGTGGTAGAATCCCTTGATCCCAGGAGTTTGAGGCTTCAGTGAGGTATGATCATACCACTGCACTCCAGCGTGGGTGACTGAGCAAGACTGTCTCTGGAAAAGAAAGATTCTCGTAAACCTGTAAAAATATTAGACAACTTGTTGGCAACATCCACTCTAATGGTTTCAAGTGCTCCTATATCTGATCTCCATCCCAGATTTATCCACTACATATCCCTTAGGCACCTTCAAAGCAACTTGTCTGCAACTGAACCTGTTTTTTTTCTCTCCCCATCCTTTCCTTCTTGTATTCCTCAACTCTGCGAAAGCACCACCCTTTACCCAGTTGGCCAAGAATCTTCCCTTGTGCCCACTCAGGCCTGTTGATTCTGTCTCCTTAATGTTTTTGTAAACCTTGTGTTTGTTTTCTGGAGCTGCTATAACAAATTACCACAATCTGAGGGGCTTCAAACAATAGAAATTAATTTTCTCATGGTTCATGAGTCAAGAAGTCCAAAATCAAGATGTCAGTAAGGTTGGTTCCTTCTGGCAGCTCTGAAGAAGCAGTGTTCCATGCCTCTCCTAGCTTCTGGTGGTTGCTGGTCATCCTTGACGTTCCTTGGCTTGTAGATGCATTGCTCCAGTCTCTTCTGTCTTCACATTGCCTCTTCTCTGTGTCTCTGTGTATGTATCCTTTTATGTTTCTTATATAATACTCTCATTGGATTTAGGGCCCACCTTAATTCAGGATGATCTCATCTGGATCCTTACCTTCATTCCATTGGCAAAGCCCATATTTCCAAATAAGTTTACTTTTTGAGGTTCCAGGTAGACATGAATTTGGGGTGGGGGACACTATTTCGCCCACTATAAACCTTTTCATCCCGTTTTCACATGCTAAGTTCTAGCCCTTCTCACAACAGCCTTCTGGCGGTGATCTTTCTGTCTCCAGCTTCGTCTTCCTTCCATCCCCAAGCCGCCATTTACTTCATTTTCAAGACTTTCTAAATTGCAAATCTGGTCAGTTCCTTGCTCCCCTATTTAAACTATTTCAGGTTCCTCTTTCCCCAGTGGCAGAGGAATGGTCTTTAAGCTACGACTGGGTCATGCTGGCTCTCCGTGACCTGCTGGAGTGCACATGGATGGCTCTTTCCAGCATCCCTTGTCCCCTTCCTCCTTACGAGCAGAGTTCTGATAGTTAGGACAGCAGTGGGCCCAGCTGAAACTCCATATACCAGCCCCTCTAGCAGTTGTTGCTTGGGTCAGGGATGTGTGGCATAGTCCCGATCAATAAGAAATCAGTAGTGACTGGGCATGGTGGCTCAAGCCTGTAATCCCAGCACTTTGGGAGGCCAAGACAGGCAGATCTCTTGAGCCCAGTAGTTTGAGACCAGACTGGCCAACATGCTGAAACACCATCTCTACTGAAAATACAAAAATTAGCTGGGTGTGTTGGTGCATGCCTGTAATCCTAGCTACTTGGAAGACTGAGGCAAAAGAATTGCTTGGCTGGGTGCGGTGGCTCATACCTGTAATCCCGGCACTTTGGGAGACCGAGGCGGGCGGATCATGAGGTCAGGAGATCGAGAACATCCTGGCGAACATAGTGAAACCCCATCTCTACTAAAAATACCAAAAACAAAAACAAACAAACAAAAAAAATTAGCCGGGCATGGTGGCAGATGCCTATAGTCCCAGCTCCTCTGGAGGCTGAGGCAGGAGAACGACGTGAACTCAGGAGGTGGAGCTTGCAGTGAGCAGAGATCGCACCACTGCACTCCAGCCTGGGCAACAGAGGGAGACTCCATCTCAAAAAAAAAAAAAAAAAAAAAAAAGAATTGCTTGAACCTGAGAGGCAGAAGTTGCAGTGAGCTGAGATTGCACCACTGTACTGCAGCATGGGTGACAGAGCAAGACTCAAAAAATAAATAAACTAACTAACTAACTAACTAACTAACTAACTAACTAACTAAAAATCAGTAGTAAGATGGGACTTCTAGGAAAGCTAGGCAGATTTGATGGTACATGACTTTTGTCCTTTGACTTCCTTTACTTCCCACCTGGTATGCAGGTGAGATGCTGAAGGTGTAGTAGCTGTCTTAGGTGGCTGAGCAGATCAATAGCAGACCCCAACTCTGTCATGGCACCATGATGCCTTTGTTTCAGTCTCAACTGCCTACCCTGGAAGTCAATGTTTTATTAGAAAAAAAGAAACTTTCATTTTGTAAGGCACTGTTTAGGGATATCTTTTACTTTCATTTAATAATGTAGTTCCTTCCTGCTTTGATACACCTCTCTACCTCCAATCTCATCCTCTCCCTTCCCAACTTCATGTACTCAATTCTAAGCCATACTGATTTATAAATACTTCCTGTGCCGTAAAAGCACAATGTTCTGTTTTTCAACTCTTGGCTTTTATAGATGATGCTCTCTCTGCCCTGGAATACTATTAAGTGCCAGCTTCTTATGGAAGCTTTCCTAACACTTCCAGCCTAGATTTAGTATTTTTATCACTCTGTATACATCTCCAATCTAGTGCTTTATTGTTCTTCATTGCAATATCCCATTTACTTGTCCATCTCTCCCCCAAGTCCCTGAGGAAAGGATTGGGCCTTTCTTTTGTGCTATGTGCAATGTCAGGCACATAGTAGATATTAAATAAATGTGCTAATGAAGGACAGAGAAAGATCATGTATAGACCATAATGCCAAACACATGAGACTTAGTGAGAAAATCCTATTGAATTAAGTGTATGTGGGCCACATTCTATCTTTTGTTATGCATGTGATTATAAAAACCGTATATAATAAAAGCTTGATGTGATACTGCAAAGTGGATGAACCATCATTATTCAACAATGATTTATCAATGGACCATTATACATTTTTGAGGGCTGGGTCCTTATCTTACTCATATTTGCATTCCTAGTGCAGTGTCTGGCAGTTGGAAGTGCATGATTTTTTTTTTTCTTCCATTGGACAAAAGTGCAAATCAGTACTTTGGGTTTTCAGAGGAAGGAGAGGATTGAAAAAATAATCCCAGAGGAAGTGGCATAGGAGTTAGGTGAGGACGGCAGGGACTGGGACTTCAGTGGCAGCACCAGTATTGGCGAAAGTTTGAGAATGGGAAGGCATAAAGGATGGTGTCTATAGGAGGCTGAGGCAGGAGAATCCCTTGAACCCAGGAGGTGGAGGTTGCAGTGAGCTGAAATCATGCCACTGCACTTCAGCCTGGATGACAGAGTGAGACTCTGTCTCCAAATAAAAGGATGGTGTCTAGTACTCTTTGCTGGAAATAATTCTGAAAGTGTGAGGCTGGTCAGATCATGGAAATCTTTGAATGACAAACCCTCTGGTGCTCCATCAGTCTTGTTACCTGGAAGAGAGGTTACCAGTTGTCTCTCCAGTATCTGTTTTCTCCTTCCTTTCAATATAGAACCTTGTTTTTTAGCTGGGCACATTTCACAGCCTCCCTTGCAGCTGGGTATGCTTATGTGAGTAAGTGCTGGTCAGTGAGATATAAGCAAAAGGGTTGCACTGGACTCCAGGAAGTCTATTTAAAAGGCTGAGGGTGCTCTTTTTTGCCTTTTCCTCTGTCTGCTGCTGGAATGAAGATACAAGTGCAGAGGTCATGTTGGACTGGGAAGTAGGGGTTCTCTCTAGGCTTGTCCTCTAGGATGGATGCAAAATATCTGGTTCCAGATGACATAATAGAGAGGCCCGACCAGCCCTCAAACAAATTCCTCCTACATGAGAGGGAAATATGTTCTTTTTCCTTCAAGTCATTGCTACTTGGGGGTTTCCTGTTTCATGTAACAGAATCTAATCCTAATTGATACATCACCCAACTTCAGTGTTATGGATGTTGGGGAGCCAAAAACGAATTTTCCGTAGGGCTAACTGTTAATTCAGGACATGTTCGACTTCTTGAGGGTCCTGTCTTCCCAGGACTGGCTGTGGAATCAGACCAAGTGGCCCAGCCCTCCCCACTCCTCTGCTGTCCCTGCACACGATTCCTTTCTGTTGTAAGGATGTTAATAGCTAATCACCATGGAGAATCAGTCAGGAATAACTAAAAGGACAGTTATTAAGTGTTCTTATACCATTTTCATAACTACAAGTCCTCATGGATAAGCCTTGGTTAATTTTCTTGGAAGTTATGGGGGAATGTATTAGTCGTTTATTGGTGCATAACAAATTTGATATTTACTATTTTTATGCCCCAAACCTAGCAGCTTAAAACAACAAACATTTATTATTTGTGGTTTCAGTTTCTGCGGGTCAGGAATACAGGCACAGATTAGCTGGGTGCATTTGGCTGAGGCCTCTCATGAGGTTGCAGTCAGTCTGTCCACACCTGGGGCTGTAGTCATTTCAAGGCTTCTTTGGACGTCTGAAGAATCCATTTCCAAGGTTACTTATATGGCTGTTGACAGGCCTCTGAAGTTCCACTTCTAAGCTTCCTTGCATGGTTGCTGGCAGGCCTTAGTATTTTTTCACCATGTAGACTTCTCCATAGGCTGCCTGAGTGTTTATGTGACATAACAGTGGTATTATGAAAGAGAGAAAGAGAGAGAGAGACCAGAAAGACACTAATTCAGAAGCTACAGTTTTTTATTATATGATCTTAAAAGCGACGTCCTATTACTTCTATCATATTCCATTTGTTTTTTTATTGTTGTTGTTGTTTTTGGTTTTTGTTTTTTTTTTTTTGAGACAGGGTCTCACTCTGTCATCCAGGCTGGAGGGCAGAGGTGCCATCATAGCTCACTGCAGCCTTGAACTCCTGGACTCAAGCTATCCTTCTGCCTCTGCTTCCCAAAGTGCTGATTCCATGTGTGAGCCACCGCATCCTGGCTTCATATTCAGTTTGTTAGAAGCAAATCAATAAACCTAGCCTACAGTGAAGGAGAAGGCATTATATAGGGCATGATCATCAGGAGGGAGGATCATTGCGGGCATCTTAGAGGTTGTCTCCCACAGGTAACTTCACTTGATTTCCTGCTCCATGCTCTAATTTCTGAGGATAGTATCTCTTCAGACATTCTTGCTTCCATGGAAGGTTTCTTTTCTGAGTTGTTGGGCCCAATAGTATAGTCATTCAATTGACAGATATTCAATGAGTACCTACTAGGTGCCAACCATGTGCAATGGGTAGCGAGTAGACTGGTAAGAAAAGTGGGCATGGTCACGGCCTGGGGCACAGCCGTATGTGGGAACTCACTATGTTTTGTTCCTCCCACTGGACAGGAGCAATTCGAGACAATCACACATTTTATCTCTGCACTTCCAGTCTTGGTTATCCACCTGCTCCAACTCATCACCAAAGGCTTCCCTGGACTCAGGTGACTCTGGGAACTCTTTCTTCAGCCAGAACACCTCCCATCAGAAAAGTAGCTGGTAAGGGTTGATAGGGAGGGGAGTCTCTGAAACAGATTTGGATTCCAATCCCAGCTTCATCCCTTCCTAGTTATATACTATTTTGCACTCTACTTCTCTAAACTTAATTTTCCTTATCTGTGAAATGGGGACAAAAATAGTGTTTACTCAAAGGGTGGTTGTGAGGGTTAAATGCGAAATACTTGGCACAGAGTGTGGCACGTGACAGACAATTCAAGCACTTCAGTGACTCTGATTCATTACTTTGTTATTAATTTTACTGGTATTCTCTATTTGGAAGTAAAAATCAGTGTACGAAAGGAGTTCTCCCTCAAATAATCTAGCCCGTCAAATCCTGTATGAGCTACCTCAAATCCTTTTTGCAACAGGCAGGGATGGGTATAAATAAATTAACTAATGAAGAAAAAAGGATATGTATTTTTGACTTTGTATAACTGTAATCCTTTTTGCAATTGGGAAATAATCTTTCAGTAAATAGAGAATGTGGAACATGTTCAGACTAATAAAGTTCAGTCAAAATGCTCAAATATTTAGTATGCCTGATACAAGCGATAGTCAACCCTCAGAGCTCTCAAGTCTACGTGTGCCTCCCACCTTGTGAAATGCATTTTGGCTTCAAAATGTGCACCCAGCCTTTCCAGTGCTTCCTGCTTAAATGTATTCTGAATTTTTCACACATGCGCACACACGCTAGGAATGATGAACAGCAGTTTTAAAAACACATCGTTGAAATGCCAATTTCCAGATGGATTTGTTTTGCTACAAAGTTCGTTAACACTTGATGCATGAAATAGCGGGTGGAGAGGAGATGTAGAGTGGGTGCTTATACCCAAATAGGGTGAAACCTGCCAAGGAATGGATGGCCAAAAAGAACTGAGAAAATGAAGCAAGTACTCACATGATCTTCTGAAGATAACTCGTCAAAGCTATGGAGAGAAAAGGAAAGGCAAAAACCAAAAAAGCATGCAAGCTGGTGGGGAGATGTTAACCCTTTTAAGATTAAAGCTGTAAAATAAAGCTGTGATTTGTTTTTCTGAGACTGCTTGTTTTGTTACCGAACGGCTAAACGTGTATAGGAGAACAAAAGCTTTCAGTCTATTAAATAGTCTTCTTGCTTTCCATTCCTTTCTTTCTTTCTTCTTCTTCTTTTTTTTTTTTTAAAGAATATCTCTCAGGAAAAGCATCACCCAAGAACATATGTAGGAATTTAGAGGGAATCCTTATCAAGCAAAGCTTTTCTGTGTTTAGATATGCTCTAATTTAAACCCTGAAAATGTGGTGATGTAGTTGCTCTTTCCAGTTACGTATAGGCTGGCTTTCTTTATGAGATGCTCAATAAGTAACGTTAAAATAATGAACAGGTAATGGCTGGGAGTCAGTCTGGGCTGTTGGCCTTTGCGCTAACTCCATCTCTGCTGGCAACTGGACGTGTGATGCTGGAGGGATGGCTGTTCTAAGGTCCATTTTCCTCATCTATAAAATGCATGCCTCACTGAGTTTCTATGATGAAGATGGCGTACTGCATTCAGTCTACAAATATTTATTGAGCAATTACTATGTGCCAACCCTGATCCCAACATTGGAAATGCAGAGAAGGCCAAGACAAAAAATCCCTGCTTTCATAGAGTTTACAGTCCGGGGTAGGACAATCAACAGAAAAGTAAATGTCTAAGATGTGTAAGAATTTCTTTAGGATAGGCTGGGCACAGTGGCTCACTACTGTAATCCCAGCACTTTGGGAGGCTAAGACAGGTGGATCACTTGAGGTCAGGAGTTCGAGACTAGCCTGGCCAACATGATGAAACCCCGTCTCTACTAAAAATACAAAAATTAGCCTGGTTTGGTGGCAGGCACCTGTAATCCCAGCTACTTGGGAGGCTGAGGCAGGAGAATCGCTTGACCCTTGGAGGCGGAGGTTCCAGTGAGCATAGGTCATGCCACTGTACTCCAGCCTGGGCAACAAAGTGAGACTATGTCTCAAAAAAATAAAAAGTAAAAGAATTTCTTTAGGATAAATACCTAGGAGCAGAATTAATTGCTGTCATTCATTTAACATGATGAAATCACTCTTTATAATGTCTGCACCTGTCTATCTTCCCATTGGCAAATGAGGCTTCTTTATACCTACATCCTCACCAACTCTTAGCATTATCCAACTTTGTGATTTTTTTCCAGGCATAAATGGATTAATTTGATGTTCTCCTCATTAGTAATGGTTTTGAGCACCTCTTCATATCTTAGTAGTATTTCTGCTATTGTAAATTGCCTGTTCATATCCTTTGCCCATTTTCTTATGGGAATTGACATTCAAAGTTTATTATTATTAATTTGAAGAAATTTTCTTGTGTATTATAGACTTGTCCTGTCCAACATGGTAACTGCTAGCCACATGTGACTTTCCAACACTTCAGATATGGTTAGTCTGAGTTAAGACATGCTGAAAGTGTAGAATACATGTGGAGTTTTATTTATTTATTTATTTATTTATTTATTTATTTATTTATTTAAGACAGAGTCTTGCTCTGTCACCCAGGCTGGAGTGCAGTAGCACAATCTCTGCTCACTGCAACCTCCACCTCCCGGGTTTAAGCAATTCTCCTGCCTCAGCCTCCTGAGTAGCTGGGATTGCAGACACGCGCCACCATGCCAGGCTAATTTTTGTATTTTTAGTAGAGACAGGGTTTCACCATATTGGTCAGGCTGGTCTCAAACTCCTGACCTTGTGATCCATTTGCCTTAGCCTCCCAAAGTGTTGGGATTACAGGCATGAGCCACCATGCCTGGCAGAGTTTTATATTTTAAATATAAATTAAGACATATTGGAAGCATAAAATACACATGAAGATTTATTATTTTAACAATGTACAATATCTTGCAAATAGTTTCTACAAGAATTGAATGTTGAGAAAATTGATGTAAATAAAGTTTCCTGTTAGAAACTATGTTAGTCCATTTTGCATTGCTATAAAGGAATACCTGAAGCTGGGTAATTTATAAAGAAAAGAGGTTTATTTGGCTCATGGTTCTGCAGGCTCTACAATCATGGCTCAGCTTCTTGTGAAGCCTTGGGAAGCTTTTACTTATGGTGGAAGGTGAAAGAGGAGGAGCAGATGTGTCACATGGAGAGACAGGGAGCAAGAGAGAGAGGAGGAAGTGCCAGGTTCTTTTAAACAACCAGCTGTCATGTGAACTAACAGAGTAAGAACTCACTCATTACCATGGGGAGGACACCAAGCCATTTAAGAGGGATCTGGCCCCATGACCCACACACCTCCCACTAGGCCCTACCTCCAACACTGGGGATCACATTTCAACATAAGATTTGGAGGGGACAAATATCCAAGCCATATCAGAAACTAAATATAATTTTTTAACATATGTCCCTGAGTTGTTTTTCAGAAACCCGACCTCCCACCAAATGGATTTGCTGGCATGTAGATCTCAGATAAGGGGGAACTGAGGACTGAACTCTGGTCACCATACTTTGCTCTGAATTTCTTCCTAAGGGTCCTGAAGGGAGTCTGAGCTGACATTCTTTTTTGCTGACCCTGAATTTTAAACCAAGCTTCTCTTGCTTAACCAATTGCAAATCAGAAAATCTTTGAATCTATTGTACCTATGACCGGTATGCCCCCACTTTAAGAGATCCTGCCCTTTTGAGCCAAAACCAACGTGTAACCTCCATATACTGATTTACGAGTTTGCCTGTAACTTTCACTTTCCTGAAATTTACCCTGCTTTTAAAAACTCTTACCTGCAAGCCATCAAGGAGGTGAGGATTTACATGTTAGCTACCTAGTCCTCCTTACTTGGTGCAAATAAATGCCTCCTTTCTACCACTGCAAAATCCTAGTGTAGGTATCCGGTTTTACTGTGCTTGGTGAGCAGTCCCCAGTTTGGTTCTATAACAACATTAAAAACTTGGGAGCTTTCACGTAAGAGTTCAGATTTTGAGCATCTCTTGAAAAATTGGAACCTCGGCCAGGCACGGTGGCTCACACCTGTAATCCCAGCACTTTGGGAGGCCGAGTTGGGTGGATCACCTGGGGTCAGGAGTTCGAGACCAGCCTGACCAACATGGCAAAACACCGTCTCTACTAAAAATACAAAAATCAGCTGGGTGTGGTGGCATGCACCTGTAATCCCAGCTACTCGGGAGGCTGAGACAGGATAATTGCTTGAACCCGGGAGGCAGAGGTTGCAGTGAGCCAAGATCGCACCACTGCACTCCAGCCTGGGTGACGGAGCAAGACTGTGTTTCAGAAAAAAAAAAAAAGAAAGAGAAAAATTGGAAGCTCTGGCAGTGCTGCTCTTGCTTTCCTTTCCCACATGGCAGTCAACAGCTGGCTGAGCAATGGCTGTTCCTTCAGAGGGCCAGGGGCCCATTATTGTCCAGCAGTCCCCAACAGTCATCAGTGTCTCCTGACACTGAAGCTGAGGGTCAGTTGCTATTTATCACGGCATAAGCATTGCTGTTTTTCTTATGGCAGAGTTAAGAGGAAATAATGACCTGCCCCCACTAATCCCCCCACATTCTCAACAGTGGAGAAAAGAGTGACTGAGAAAATCTGTTTGGCTCCTTTCCATTATCTTCCTAACTCCTTTGGTATTTGACTTTGTCTCTTAATCTAGACTAATTAAAAAGAATGTTTAGAGACAGGGGCTCACTCAGGCTGGAGTGCAGTGGTGTGATCATAGCTCACTCTTAACCTCAAGCTCCTGGGCTTAAGCGGTCCTCCTGCCTCATCCTCTCAAGTAGGTAGGACTACAGGTGTGTGCCATCCCATACCTGGCAAATTTATTATTTTAAATATTATATAAAATTCTTTTTCAAATGAAATTTTAACTGGAACCCCATGTGGAACTCTTCTGGTGAAAGCGGGTGGGACAGCCTTCATGGATATGGGAACTATGCAGTTTGGCACAGACTCCCACGTTCGGAAGGGCCCCACATTGGGTTTAAGGTCTGCTGTCATCATCCTAAACTTCTTAATAATCTTATTTTTGAACTTATGTTTTATAAGTGAGGTCTGGTGGGACAATGGAGCATGCACATGAGCAGAGAAACTAGGCACAGTATCTGAGTTGTCTGTTCCCTGCTGCCTCATTTGCATATAGGATGAGATGATGCCCCATAAGCATGGCATTCTAGTTGTCCCACCTCGTGTGGGAGCCCAGAGAGACTCAAAGCCATTACAAGATATCTTCCGACTACAACTGAGTAAGCAGGAGCTGAGAGGCCACACTTCATTCAAACCAGAACTGGCTTCTAACCCGGAAAGAAGGCAACAGAATGCTGAAAAACACAAATAGCCGAGGTCCTATCATGTTCTTCCTTACTCCTGTTACTTCCCTGTATCAGCCAACCACTTATGCCGAAAATGATGGAAACAAGTAAAGAGAAAGAATACACCAACCTGGAGCTCCTTTTCCTTGCAGTCCTTCCTTACTCATCTATAAGCCAGTGGTGGAGAGTATTGGTAGAATATGTGCATATCAAGAAGTAAAAATTAAAAGAAAAAGAAAAGTTGAATTAGTTTTGTGTAGCATTCCCCATTGTCCTTGTAAAAACAAAATACATATGCATGTGCGAGCTACAAAATATAAATTGCCCAATTTCAGTGATTTTGTCAACGAGTTAAGTGCTTTTATATTTGCATTTAAACCTGCACTCATTGCACGGTATAAAGATAAATGGTACAATTCACACTAATAATTTAAATTGTTAATTTTTCTTTACCTAGAATAACATTAAAAAACCGAATAAAAAACATCACGACAAGTTGAGAGAGAAACCACAGAACAAAGGAAAGAGTTTTCTGTTTTAATACTGTCAGTAAGGAAAACCTTTTCCTCTACCCTCTTACGTTCAGTGTTTGGGGGCCTGCAAATTAAAATGGCAAAAGATGTATAAGCAAGAAAAAAGGTATTTGTATTTACCTAAGTAAATAAAGTGTGACTTAAGTGGCTTAATCTGGGACCTCAATACCATCTTACAAGGGAAGGCGGTAGAATTTCAAGTGACAATCAGTGGTGGGAAATGACTGAGACATATATGAGGGAAATTAATGGAAAGTGAGTTTTGTTTTATTAAAGTCTGTTTATGCAGTTTTCCATCCCTACATAAACTTCTCATCTCTGGTGAGAGGAGTCAGTCTTTTCCTCTGGTACAGGAAGCCTTTCCTAAAGGGTGGGATTTATGGCCGCTTTTGGGAGGCTCTGTTTTTAGGCAGAAAAGGTAAGTTTAAACAATGACTCTTCCTGTGTCTGCTGATTTTAAAATGTCTTCAGCTCAAAATAATTTTTATGCCACAGTAGTGTAGTCTGGAGTCCTTCAAATATCTTGCATGTTTTCCTTACTTTTATGACAAGGGACCCCACATTTTATTTTGCGCTGGACCCTGCAAATTATGTTGCTGGCTATGGAAATTGGATGGGAAAGGCTAAAAAAGTCCAGAATTCCTACACCTGATGCCGCCTCTATTAGATGTCCATAGGGCATGCTGGTAAAATCCAAAATAATCTCCTCGTCCTTCTTCCTTGTCCTTCTTCCTTTCGTGCAAGAACCATAAGTTCCATAAGGAAAAGAACATTGCCTAAAAGGCTACAGGTTATACAACTCCTGGGGGCACCATTTACAAGGATGATGCCCCCTAAACGTGGTGCAGCGTGGTGGCCCCGGGTGTTTACTTCTATACTAAGGCCACACAGATGAATGGTCAAAAATTTGGTGACAGAAATCAATGTTAGATTCTTTAGCTTCTGTTTCCTTCCTCCTTTATTGCCACTGCCTCCAATTCTGTTACCCAAAAAAAACTGGGGTTCAATCACCTGGCAAGTAGCAAACAGTGCTCAACTAGAAAGTAGGTTTTGATCAATAGGAATTTTCTTACTTGTCACAAGTAAGGAGAGCACTGGGGGGATTCTCCAAAGCAGTGTCTCCCCAAGGAAGCGTGATAGGAAGCTTTTACGGGGCAATGGAAAGGGAAGAGGTCTGTCATTGCATGGAGAGGAACGGTTCCACGCATGCAGTGAATCATTATGCAAGCCCAGAAGTCACATGTTATGATAATGAGGCTATATAGCTCCTCCTGGGGTGGGGAGTTTAGCGTGGTAATGAGGAAAGCCCACTTGGGTTCATAGATAAATTGTCAAGGTCTGTCAAAAACTCATTCCAACCGACTAGGTGACCGCACTCCAGGTAGGGTTTGGGAAAAAATAGGCTGCAAGGCAGGAGGCTGTAAAATATGCTGATTGCTCAAGTTGATTAAATTTCTATAGTCCCTGGAGACCTTCCCTATCTGCTTGCAATTTCACTCCTTGATTTCCATATCCATTTTAACTAACATTCTTTTTCTCCTCTAAATTTCTCTGTGTTGTATTTCTATTCTCTTTTAAACCCTCGTTTAATTTTATTTTTTGGTTATAAACAATAACGCATGTTTATTGGGGGAAATATAGACTCACCAAAAATATATAAAAATAGTAAAGAAAAACAAACATTTATAATTATATCACCAAAAGATAAGCATTGTTAATATTTTGTTACGTATTTTTCTTCTCTCCTTTGTACAAGCAAACCAATGTAGAAATATTTTTACTTTCAAAAATGGAACACATTGTAGATAATATTTAGCTAACTGCTTTTTCACTTAATAATATTTCATCAATAGTTTTCCAAGTTCTTAAATATTTTCTCCAAATCCTTTTTAATGATTGCAAATGATTCCATCATCATTAGTAAGTGCTTAAAAATTATCATTCATAACTATTCCCTATTTAGGACTTTTTTTTTGCTACAATACTGCTTTCATAACATTTCCACATGCAACTTTTTTCACACCTCTGTGATTATCTTCTGATGTCTTTCTTGTTTAATCTTTTAGGTGCACAGATCGTTCCTTTTATTAACCAAACTTTGAGCTTCTTGAGGCTTAAATTCAGGTTGATTCATCTTTGTTTTTCTCAGAATACTTCAAAATTAGGGAACCTTCCAAAATGTTTGTTTAATGAAAGAGTTTATTGGTATGCATTCTTCCTTAAATGGAATAAAAAGATAGTAAGATATGAAAAGAAGTCGAGTTAACTAACTACAGCTGACTTTCTAAAACTTCTGCCCATCTCTTTGTGATAGCTTTGTGGGCTATCTGTGGATTTTTTTCCCCTCTCATTCCGTGTCTTTTTATTTTCAGAGTCAAAAACATCTGGCTGCATTTTAAATTGATTCACACAATTTATTTCACCAGCCTCTAGGCCCCAAACTGTTTCTAGATATGCATCAGCATCTGTGGTAGAAGTCAATGGGGGCTCTGCCTCTGCATCTGAGAATGTAATCTGCTCCTGAGTCATTATGTAAAAATGATTCCCTTATGTTGAATTGTTTAGTGTAAAATAGGATTGTTTGCATTCCATTTACTCTTCACTTTCTTAATTAGAGTGACCTCCAGTTTGAATCTACCAACTGTTGGATTCTATTATATCTTTCCAGGAGTTCCTCCTATAATAAGGTTAACTTTAAATACTGCATTTCCTCAAGGATGACATAAAATTCACTCTGCTTTACAGAAAATAAATCCAAGTTTCTCAATAAATGATGCCAGACAGAATTCTAGGAATACTGTAGTCATGCAATTTTGAATGCTCCTCCCTTCGTTGCTGAATATAAATATTGCCTTTTTTTTTTTTTCCTGGACAGTCTCTCTCTGTCACCCAGGCTGGAATGCAGTGGTGTGATCTCAGTTCACTGCAACCTTTGCCTCCCTGGTGCAATGATTCTCCTGCCTTAGCCTCCCCCGTAGCTGGGATTACAGACATGCACCACCATACCCGGCTAATTTTTGTGTTTTTAGTAGAGATGGGATTTCGCCACGCTGGCCAAACTCCTGACCTCAACTCCTGACCTCAAACAATCCACCCGTTTCTACCTCTCAAAGTGCTGGGATTACAGGTATGAGCCACTGCGCCTGGTCAAATATTGCTTTAAAGTAGCCTCCCCTATCTTTTAGGAACTGGTAGCTGCTGGGGTCTATCTTCAGGGCATATATCAGGACACCCTTTGCTTGGTGGGGGCTAACAATACCTTTCTAATATTACTTCTCTTGGGTCCAGAAGTTAATGTGTGGCCCTGTCTTTGTATACTTTTTCTACAAAAGAAAGCTGAAACACACAGGAGGGTTGGATCTGTTTGGGAAGTATATTACATGAGTTGATAAATACACTTGATTTTTCTCTTTTTGCTTCTCAATTCAGCTTCATCCACACCCTCCCCAGTATTCAAATCTAATGTGTGACAAAATGGTGTCAGACCTCTGAGCCCAAGCTAAGCCATCACATCCCCTGTGACCTGCACATATACATCCAGATGGCCTGAAGTAACTGAAGAATCACAAAAGAAGTGAAAATGGCCTGTTTCTACCTTAACTGATGACATTACCTTGTGAAATTTCTTCTCTTGGTTCATCTTGGCTCAAAAGCTCCCCTACTGAGCACCTTGCGTCCCCGCGCCCCTGCCCGCCAGAGAACAACCCCCTTTGACTGTAATTTTCTACTACCTACCCAAATCCTATAAAACGGCCCCACCCCTATCTGCCTTCGCTGACTCTTTTCGGACTCAGCCCACCTGCACCCAGGTGATTAAAAAGCTTTATTGCTTTATTAAAGCCTGTTTGGTGGTCTCTTCACATGGACGCGCATGAGAGTAAGGTTCTGGGATGAAGTGGCCGAAGCAATGATCAGGATTACCCCTCCACCAAGTCTCTGAAGGGTTACATAGCTTCTGTTTTCTAAGTGATGTCCTAAGCACCAGGTTCTTGCTCTTCAATGGCTTGTCTAATACTTACTGGATCTCCTGACCTGCGATGTCCCGTGTGTCTTGTAACTTGTAAGATATAAAAATAAAATCCTGGCCGGGCTCGGTGGCTCACGCCTGTAATCCCAGCACTTTGGGAGGCCGAGACGGGCGGATCACGAGGTCAGGAGATCGAGAGCATCCTGGCTAATACGGTGAAACTCCGTCTCTACTAAATAATAATAATAATAATAAAAAACTAGCCGGGAGAGGTGGCGGGCGCCTGTAGTCCCAGCTACTCCAGAGGCTGAGGCAGGAGAATGGC
This sequence comes from Piliocolobus tephrosceles, assembly GCF_002776525.5. Classification (NCBI taxonomy): domain Eukaryota; kingdom Metazoa; phylum Chordata; class Mammalia; order Primates; family Cercopithecidae; genus Piliocolobus; species Piliocolobus tephrosceles. The sequence continues at coordinate 75,065,510 of NC_045435.1, forward strand.
GTAAACCCGGGAGTCGGAGCTTGCAGTGAGCTGAGATCCAGCCACTGCACTCCAGCCGGGGTGACGGAGCGAGACTCCATCTCAAAAAAATAAAAATAAAAATAAAAAAGTAAAAATAAATAAATAAATAAAATCCTAAGTTTCCTACCTGACCCCAGAAAAACCTTAAAAACCGAGTTCCCAACCATGATGGATGGGAGCTCAGACATGCCTCATTGTACCCCCTACCTTGCTAACCACGATTAGGTTTTCTTTCCTAGGGATTAAACAGAAACCATCCCCTTTGAAAGTCTCCACCACTGATTTCATCAGATTCCCCTCTCTTTTGGGATTTCAACGCAACAACTGACCAGCATTCCTTTCTGATGAGAGACCACCCACCATGGGATAGTCCTGGTTAGTTTATGGAGGTTGTGCATGGAGCAGCTTTGTGTCCTCTGCTTCACCTTTTGATGTACAGGGCCTAATTGTAATACATCTAAATGTTAAGTCTCCACCCCAAAGTGACCATGGGACATATGTAACACAAATGTTAACTTACTATGCATGTGCAGACCCTCATTCATGAATACTCATAGCTTCTCCTATAACCTATTGAATATGTATACTTAGCCAATGGATTCTGCAAAAGTTGCTGTCTCTGCTTCCCTCTTCGAAGTGCCTGCTTCTGGTCTCTACTGGAGGCTACGATTCCCAGCCTGCACGATGGTCAACCTGCAGGCTACAACCCTTTATAAGAAATAAAGCTCACTTCTCCAAAGTAATGAACCTTGTGGTTCTTCAGTGGACACTTGAAATCTCCTTTTTCTTGTCTGCAAGCACTAGGTTCTTTCCCACGTCCATTGTGGAGGACAATGCTTCCAGTGGAACCCTTGCAACCTCTGAAATGCTGAACAAACAGAGGTGTTGCTGTGTCCTGTGTGACAAGACCTTACCAATCCTGCCACCTTGCCTGCGTCTGCTGTACTCACACTTGAGCATTTTAAGCTCAAATGTGCAGCAGCAATTTGTATGTGCTCCTCTCTCCGCCGGTTGTTTCCTCAGTGCTGCTCCTCAGTAATGGTTGTTTCTTATGCTTTTAGACTTAGCCTTAAGTGTTACCTCTTTGAAGAGGCCTTCCTAGACCACTGGAAGTGATACTGTATTTAACTGTCCTCGGGCATAGGCACCATGCAATAAGAACAGACTCACATATTTAAAAACAGCATCCTTGAACTGGGGCTAACTGGGGCTAACTGTGTGAATACCAGCTCCTGCTGATCCATCTGGTTATTTGATTTATGGCAATAATTACAATCTGTAAATATTTATTATTTGTTTATTCGTTCTTTCTGAATATATTCCCCAGTAGTTTCCATGAGAGTAACACGTTTGTGTCTTGGTCACTGATGGGGAAGACAGACATTTCCTCTGTCCTCTTACGTTCGGTGTTCGGGAGTCTGAATTAAACTGACAAAAGACAGATTAGCAAGAGGAAAAACAGATTTTTATTCATGGATGTGCACTGGAGTTCATAGAAAAAGATGACTCTCAAGCAGCCAAAGATACGGGGTTTGTAACCACTTAATAAGGTGAAAGGCATGAGGGGAGGAAAAACTTCTACGGGAAGACATTTTGTTAGGAAAGATTAATGGGCTTTTAGAAGAACAAAATGGGAGATAGGAAAGTTTGTGGCAATGTCTGTTTATGCAGGTGCAAGTGGTCTTCTTCTTTCCGGTCAGTATACACTCCTCTGGAGAGAGGATTTACAGTAGTTTCTTCTTTTTTTAACTTTTAAATTCAGGGGTACATGTGCTGATTTGCTACATAGGTAAATTTGTGTCATGGGGGTTTGTTGCATGGATTCTTTTGTCACTCAGGTATTAAGCCTAGTACCCATTAGTTATTTCTCCTGTTCTTCTACCTCCTCCCACCTTCTCCTCTCAAATAGACCCAGTGTCTGTTCCCCTTTTTGTGTCCATGTGTTCTTGTCATTAACTCCTACTTATAAGTGAGAGCATGCAGTATTTGGTTTTCTTTTCCTGTGTTAGTTTGCTAAGTATAATGGCCTCCAGCTCCATCCATGTTCCTGCAAAGGACATGATCTCATTCTTTTTTATGTCTGCATGGTATTCCATGCACCACGTTTTCTTTATCCAGTCTGTTATTGATGGGCATTTAGATTGATTCCATGTCTTTCCTATTGTGAATAATGCTGCAATGAACATATGCATACAAATGTCTTTATGATAGAATGATTTATATTCCTTTGAGTATATACCCAGTAATGAGATTGCTGTGTCCTATGGTATTTCTGTTTTTAAGTCTTTGAGGAATTGCCACACTGTCTTCCACAATAGTTGAACTAATTTTCACTCCCACCAACAGTGTATAAGCATCCCTTTTTCTTGACAACCTTGCCAGCATGTGTTATTTTTGGACTTTTTAATAATAGCCATTCTGACTGATGTGAGACATTATCTTGTTGATGGTAGTTTCACTCTCAGTCTCCTTCATGAAGTGAAGCTGCCCCAAAAGAGGAGATTTACAGTGGCCTCATTTCTAGATGTTTCTGCCTTTAGTCAGATAAGAGAAGTTCCAAAAAGTCTTCTTTCTACATCTGTCAAATCTCAAATGTCTTTAGTTCAAAATAATCTTCATATCAACTCTGGGGGTTTGAGTGCATCTTCATATCCCAGCACCAAGTACTATGCCTGACGCATAGTAAGTACTCAACAAGTATTCATTGGAATATGAATTAATGAAACAGTAGAGAAATTACTTAGGTGACCAATAATCCAGTGTGGTTGCTTGTCCCAGGTAGAAGTGTGTGCATGTGTAGTGGGTGACATGAAGGGGAGATTATTGTTGTCTGTGTCAAAGCCCCAACAAAGGTATTCACAATGCTCTGGAGGAAAAGGATGCCTTAATTTTATAATTTGAAATATATGTTTCTTTTGTTGGAGAGTTGGTAAGTCCCATGACTTGAGGCAAATGTAGCTCAGTGGTAAGATGCTTGAATATGTGGGCCTTCTCTGGCATTTTTCTTTTTGTCTTACAGGAAAAAGCCCAGTTTTCTGCACATAGTAGTCCAGAAAGAGCTACTTTTCATTTCTCCCAGCCCTTGAGATCACCACGGATGGGCAGCTGCTAGTAGTAAGGACTTGGTGAGTGCTCAGAATACTACTCTGGGCAGTGGGATGCAGGAAGGAGGGGTGTGTTCGGGAACTTCATGGAATGGGCAGAGTGGGCAGCTTCTCTCCATGGCCCTGTGCCTATCTAAAGGGTTAATAAATATGACGGCAGCTGCTGTCTTATTCTCTACTGGGATGAGATATTTTAAAACTCTTTTTCTTTCATGAGAACCTTTAAACATACACAGAGGAGGGAGAATCGTATCATGCACTCCAGTGTAGCATCACCCAGCTTCAACAATTATCTGCATTTGAACCATCTTGTTTCATCTCCAGCCTGCTCCACAATTATCCTTACGTTCCCCAACCCCTCCCCTCACCAGATTATTATTTTTAAAACTTTTTAAGTTATTTTTATTTTTTAAAATTTTATTTTTAATCTATAAATAGCAATTGTTTTCACCAGATTATTTTAAAGCAAATCTCAGATTGCATATTCTTTCATCTATGAATATTTCAGATCTTATTTATAACAGATGAGCACACCTTTATCAATTATTACATTTACTTGTTTATTTTTGGTGGGTTGGTTTGCTGTTTATTTATTTATTTATTGTGGCAAAATATACATAACAAAATTTGCTCTTTTAACCATTTTTAAGTGCTCAATCCAGTGGCATTAGATACGTCCACATTGTTGTACAACCATTGCCCCCATCTATCTCCAGAACTTTTCTGTCTTTCAGAACTGAAGTTCTGTACCCATTAAGCAATAACTTCACATTCCCTCCATCCTTCAGCCACCCTGCATTTGGTCTCTATGAATTTCAGTACTCTAGGTACCTCATATTAGTGGTATCACACAATATTTGTCCTTTTGTGACTGGCTTATTTAACTCAGCATAGTGTGTTCACGGTTCATCCATGTTGTAGCATGTGTCCAGATATCCTTCCTTTTTAAGGCTGAATAATATTTCACTATATACGTATACCACATTTTGTTTATCCATTCATCCATCAATGGACACTTGGGTGTCTTTCACCTTTTGGTGATTGTGAAGTATACTGTTGATATGGACAGGAGACAGGGAAACACTGGGTAGAAGAGGACGGTTCCCTGGCAAAGGGCCCCCATCCTGAACTCATATAAACCCTGAACCCCAGGCTCCAGAAGCAGAAGAGTAGGCAAGGAAACAAGCAGACAAGCAGATGGATAATGAAACAACGTAGCTGAGAAAGAGAGAAGAAGAAGAACATCTGGGCACTGAGAGGAATTCAGCTGGAGGTGGTTGGAGAAGAGTTCAGCTGCTGGAAGGCCAAACTCCAGGGGAAGATCAGATCATTTTCCCACTCCATCCCCTGCTTCTGACTTCCTATCCATTCCACTGAGAGCCGTCTCCACCACTCAATAAAACTCCACATTCATCCTTGAGTGACCCGATTCTTTCAAGATGCTGGGCAAGAGTTAGGATACAGAAAGCTGTCATACTGTCCCTCTGCCCTTGTAGAAAGGCAGAGGGTCCATTGTGCTGGTTAACACTCAAGCCGTCTGTGGACTGGAGGGCTAAAAGGGGATACCGTAACACATGCCCACTTGGGCTCCTGCACCTGTCTGTCTGTGTGCCCCCCTCCCCTCAGGGGTTTGAGCAGCAGTGGCCACCGAACAGGTGAGCCACACCCCTGTCACACATCCTGTGAGGGGGACCAGGGAACTCTCCCGTTTCACTACTATGAACATAGGTGTAAAAGTATCTGCTTGAGTTCCTGCTTTTAATTATTAGGGGTGTATACCCAGAAGTGGATCATATGGTAATTCTATGTTTAATTTTTGGAGGAGAGCACATATTTTAAAAAAAACAGTTTTGTTGTACATATGAAACTTTAATAGTAATTTTTTAGCCCTGTAGGCTTCATAATTACGCAAGAAACAGTACTGTAGTAGTTAACAGCTGAACCACTGTACCTGCTTATCTGGGCGGATCACTGAAATATTCTGTGTCTCAGTATCCTCATCTATAAAACAGGGGAAATGGATTGAGTGTGATGGTTGATTTTATGTGTCAACATGACTAGACTGAGAAATGACTAGGTAGCTGGAAAACCTTATTTCTGCGTGTGTCTATAAGGGTGTGTGTTTCTGAGTGTTTTTCTGGAAGAGATTCACATTTCTTGTGAATCAGTGGATTGAGTGAGAAGATCTGCCCTCACCAACGTGGGTGGGCATTATCGAATTTGTTGAGGGCCAGAACAGGACAAAAAAGTGAAGGACAGGAAAATTCTCTCTCTTCTTAAGCTGCACCACCCATCTCCTGTCCTTGGACATCAGCTTTCCTGGTTCTCAGGCCTTCAGGGTCCGAGTGTGCTTCCCACCCTCCACCAGGTTCTCAGGCCTTTGGTCCTTGACTGAATTACACCACCAGCTTTCTGCTTCTCCACCTTGCAGACAGCAGATCATGGAGCTTCACAGCCTCCAAACTTGTATGAGCCAGATTCCATAATAAATGGGTCTGTGTCTCTGGAGAACCCTGACTGATACAGTGAGCTAATATACATGAAGCACTGTGAGCAGTGTCTGCGGATTCTGAGTACTGTCTATACACTGGAATCTACTATACGCTTGTCAGATATCAGTGTTACTAATGAGAGCTCTCAAATAGGTCTGATTTTTGTTCTGTGTAGGTAACCCAGGGCTGAATTCAAGATTTGGAGGCCTAAAATTTTTATAGAAAAGATCATAAAACTAGACACACACACACACACACTCACAGACATGGATAAATTCATCAAAAATTTGATATGAAATTTATTTAGAATCAGAGAAAAAAATCACAACAAATAATTGGAGTCTTAGAGATTCAAGTCTCTTTTTTCAGAGACCTCTTTAACTGGTTGACCTCACGTGCTAACGAGAGTGTCCTTGTTGATTTCAGCCTAGCCTCTCCCCTCACCAAGGGCTGTTGTTAAGTTTAAATGAGTTATTATATGTAATGTGCTTAGATCAATGCCTGGCATAGAGTAAGTGCTCTATAAATTTTAATTATGATGGTTGGTATGATATTGGAAAAGGAGCAGTTTAGGGAGGAAGTTGGGAGAGAATGTGATGAGCCCAGTGTGGGGCAAAAGTTTGCAGTGCCTTTAAGGATCCAAGAAGTGATGTCAGATAGTCCTCAATGAGTGTTTGATGATGGTGTTGATGATAATGACGATGGCAACAACAGGGATGACAACACCGGTCCACGTAGGCCTCTGTACCATCAGCCTGTGAATGGGAAGGCTGTCTGGGAGCTCTGAGGATTCAAGCTCTGATTTCTCAGCTGGTTTCACTGCAGGGTGAGCAGGCAGGGAGCCACTTTCTAGACTGGAGCCTCTCAAATGCCAGGAAGTTGGCGCCTGTGCTGTGACAGAGCCTGCCTCCTCCCTAGCCTTCCTTCCTCTCCAGGAAGTTGCTTCAGCTTTTTAAAGACAAGATTTATCTGGGTTTTCAACCTAGAGGTAAAATGCTGGGGAGGGAAGGTGGCGGCAGTAGGGTGAGACCTAGCTTTGCTTACTTGGGGTGGGGAAGCTGCGAGGGGAGTTTGGGAGCCACAGTTACCCCATCAACCAAGTGCTGCCCTGCTTGAAACAGAGTTGAGAATGGGGGAGTCAAGAGAGGAAGGGAGCTAGTGGAAAAAGACCTTCTAAAGATAAATTCAATTAGCCTGTTTTTTATTCCTACCCTTTATTGACTCTGCCCATCGTGACTCTGTAGCTTCTCTAGGGCTTTCCTAGCAATTGTCTCCTTCCTTCTTCGTAATCACCGCCCACTTCCTGACTCCTTCTCTTTCATCCACCAAATGACTTCCACTCTCTACCCATCTATTAGAAATTGTGTGACGGTATTCATTGATGGTCCTCCATTTGTGCTTGTCTTTGTTACGGGTTTTTTCTCCTACTACCGTTTATTGGGTCTTGACAGGGAGAGATGATAAATGCTTGCCTTGCCGTCAGTCCTCTTTTCCCAGTGGATGCTCTTCTACAGATGTCTAAAAATACCTTTCGCTTGAATATTCCATTTCTAAAAAAACAATCTATTCTCTGGTGTCAGAAGTGAAGGGCAAAGCTGTACTGCTGGCAAAGAATTATCTAAATCAAATATGAGCAGTGACGGTTGTCCAGGGCATGTTTTTGTTATCATTAAATTCACTTTGCTGCTGCTTTTGTTTATGGCTCTCGCAAACATGGGCTCTAATCCCAGCATTGCTTGGCCCACAGGAGATATTTCAGTTTGCTCTCTGCCTAGTGATCTCTGTCAGCCTGAGACAAAGTTTTCTATCTTTTAAGTAAGTTAATTAAAAATACTTGTGTTTTCCAAATACATGATCACCAGTTTTGCTTTCTACTTTTATCACTCCATTTGAGAATGGTCAAGAACCTGAGATAGACTCATCATTTATGGCAAACACAGCAACACTATAGAGAAGTCATACAATGGTCCTGGAAATTGTGGGAATACCACTAAAAGTAGAAAACCATGGTCCCCAAAGTCATACATGTATTTATTTATTTGGAAGCCAATATGGACTGTGATCAGAAAATCTGCAGGAGCAAAACATAGACTGAAGCCCATGATTAACTGAAAATCATTGCTTTGGTGGAATCATTTTCTCAGCTTTCTCTTAGCTTTAGTTAAACATACTTAGGACTATTTCTTCCTGGGTTGGGGTGTTATTTTTGCATGTGTATTAAAAAGCAGAAAAAAAAAGTGGTGGTGGTGATGGTGGGGAGACTAATGAGGAATAAATAATGGAAAAATGGTGAAAAAAAAACCCTCTTTGTAAGTGTATTAGACCTTATAAACTTAAATAATCCACGGATCATTTCCATAGTAGACTATTATGGCTCCAGAAGAGCCACTGTGGTAATGTAGCAGCTGATGAGCTTATGCACAGAGCTGCATACTAAATGACCTTATGAAGCTGGGAATGAAATATGGGAGCCGAACATGGCCAATAACCATTTTTAAAAATAATGAAGTACCCTACCACCTCACTCTTCCACCAGCCTCCGCCAAAATCATGAAGAACTGAGTCGACCTAATGAACAATTTGCCTGAAAATGTAATTAAAAAAAAACAAAAACAAAACCTCTGTAATTGTAGCAGGAAAAAAAACCCAAACCAAACGAAAATAGGGCTCATATTTTGAAGCTAAAACATATTTTTGCAGTTGGGAAAAATGGGCGAGACTGTGCCACATTTCATTTCAGCAAGTGATGTTTAAGCCTTGGAAATTAAATCATAGACACCCCGGGTTTTAGAGAAGGGATAGAGGTGGGGACCTGGCTTTGCCAAAGCCATTTGGGCCTGAACAGCAACACCCCGCTTGGCCATGCTGGAGAGTAGACTGCCAATTGTGCCAAATTATATGATGCTTTTGAGATGTGCACAAATAGCCCATTATACTTTTCACAGCGTTCCTTCATTAAGCCTGCACAATTGTTTCTTTATGTTTTCCTCATAATCGCTTCTGAAAGGTCAAGAATTGCTTACTTGACTTTTTGGTGCCCTTCTGGGAATAATGCTTTTAACCATTTGCAGCTTCTGCTCCTCAGAGCTCACATTTGCTTCAAGATCTCCCATTGGCTGTCAAGACTGGGCCCCCTCCTCAGTACACACACACACATACACACACACACACACACACACACACACACACACACACACACACCTTGGTTGGGGTTAGAGAACAGAAGGAGGATCCCGGAGTTTCTGTCAGTTGAGATTTTGTTCAACCTTCTGTTAGAGTTGATGTTTAGCCCTGGTGGCAGTAGGCTCTGGTGGCATTAGGAAAGCAGTAGAAGGCAGTCGTTTTATTATTATTATTTTAATTTCAATAGTTTTTAGGGTACAAGTGATTTTTGGTTACATGGATAAGTTCTTTAGTGATGATTTCTGAGATTTTAGTGTATCTGTCACCCAAGCAGTATACACTCTACCCAATATGCAGTATTTTATTCCTCAGCCCCTCCCAATCTTCCCCCCAGCCAAGTCCCCAAAGTCCATCATGTCATTCTTATGCTTTTGCCTCCTCACAGCTTAACTCCCACTTATAAGTGAGAACATCCAATGTTTGGATTTCCATTCCTGAGTTACTTTGCTTAGAAGAGGGTGGTGGTTTTGAGAGTGGGCCCTGGAGCAGACAACTTGAGCTCAAACCCAGATCTACTCCTTAGGAGGTGGGTGACCTGGGGGTCATCTCAAATCTCAAGGGCTCAGTTTCCACATACATAAAATGGATATAATAGTATCACCACTTCAGAAGGTGCTTTCCTGGCATAGAGTGAACATTAAAATGTTGACTCAACAAAATGAGTAGCCTTGGAAACCTGCCAATGGTGGTCCTTGACTGGCAATATTGCATTATATACACTTTTCCATTGTATGTGTGGCTCCAGTGAGTCAGCCCAGTGGCTCACTCCCAGCCCTCACTCTGATTTGTGAGGAACCAGTAACACTTATCAAACATCTCTTACATTCCAAGGGCTTGCATATATTTCTCACTTAATTCTTTACACATTTCCATAAAATATGTATTGTTGTTTCCGTATTATACATGAAGAAATTGATGCTCAGTACTAATGATAATGGCTACTCTCTTAGTTCATTTTCTGTTTCTTATAATAGAAGATCAGAAACTAGGTAATTTATGACGAAGGCATTTATTTTTTACAGTTATGGAGGCTGAGAAGTCCAAGATCAAGGGGCCCCATCTGGTGGGGACTCTATGAAAAGTCCAAAGGTAGCTCAAGGCATTATATGGTGAGGGGCTGAGTGTGCTTGCTTAGGTCTCTCTTCCTCTTCTTGCAAAGCACCAGTCCCACTCCCATGACAACCCATTAATCCATTAACCTATGAATGGAGTAAGTAACCCATTCAGAAGGGCAGAGCCCTCAGGACCCAACACGTCTTAAAAGTTCCACCTCTCAATACTGCCACGTTGGGGGTTAAATTTCAACATGAGTTTTATAGGGAATGAATATTCAAACCATAGCAGCTACCATTTATTGAGTGTTTATTGTATACCAGGCACTCTCTTAGGCAATTTGATTAATTTTCTTGTCAGTCAGCATTTCAGTTGTTTCCAGTTTTTTGCTATTATGGGGAGGGCTGCATAGACCTTCTTGAACATTGTCTTCATGGGCACATGAACAAGATTTTCTCTTGAGAATACACTCAGGAGTAAAACTGCTGAGGAGAAGGTATGTGAATGTTCAACTTTACCAGCATTGCAAAATTATTTTCCAAAGTGACTGGAATAATTTATCCTCCCGCCAGAATGTGTAAGCCTACTCATTGAGCCACATCCTATTCTACATTTGGTTCTTATTTTTCCTAAGCTAATGGGTGCAAAATAGCATTTTGGCTTGATGTGCATTTCTCTGATTACTAACAAGGTGGATAATCTCTTTTTATATTAGTTGGCCACATGTGTCTCCTTTTCTGTGAGATGTCTATTCATGTCTTTTACCAGTTTCCTATTGAGTTGTTTGCTTTATCTTGTCGATTTGTAGGAGTTCCTTACATTTTGTGTACTAATCTGTAGGTTGTTATATAATTGCAAATATCTTCTTCCTGCATGTGACTTGGTTTTTTTAAAATTTCTTTAAAGTATTATTAGCATAAGTTCTTGGTTTTAATGGCATTGACTTATCAATCTCCTCTTTAACGATTAGCACTCTTTGTATCTTGTTTAACAAATTTCTCTCAATCTCCTTTAATTTCTTTTGAAAGTTTAAATTTAAAGTTTCATTTGTGACACTTAAGTCCTTTATATATCTATAATTGACTTTTGAATATGATTTGAGGTAGGGGTCCAATATAATGTTTTTCTATGATGGAAGGCTGTTTTTGCCAGCTCATCTATTGAATTTCTTCTCCCTGTCCTCCACCCAACCCTGCCCCAGCACACACTGCTGCTATTACCTGTCAGGTATCAAATATTCATATGTATTTCTGGGTTCTCTATTCTGTTCCATTGGTCAGTTTGTCTATCCTTAAACCAATACACACGACTGCTATGATTTTATAATGTTTCCTTATCTTGGACCACAATTCCCACTCTTTTCATTCTGCTTATAAAAGTAACAAATAGCCATTTTAGAGAATTGAAAAAGTCGACCACGCATGGTGGCTCACACCTGTAATCCCAGTACTTTGGGAGGCTGAGGCAGGTGGATCACCTGAGGTCAGGAGTTCGAGACCAGCCTAGCCAACATGGCGGAACTCCATCTCTACTAAAAATACAAAAATTAGCTGGGTGTGGTGGCATGTGCCTGTAGTCCCAGCTACTCGGGAGGCTGAATTAGGGCAATTGCTTGAACCTGGGAGGCTGGGAGGCGGAGGTTGCAGTGAGCCGAGATCGTGCCACTGTACTCCAGCCTGGGTAATAGAGCAATACTCCATCTCAAAAAAAAAAAAAAAAAAAAAAAAAAAGAGAGAGAGAGAGAATTGAAAAAGTCTACAAAATTCCAGAGCATTAAAAGTTTTTCTAATCTCATCATTTGAGTATAACAACAGTTAAAATTTGAATGTATATTTTTCCAGAATATGCAAATACATACTCACATGAGAACACACACACACACATGCATTTAAATATAGACATGTTCATGCTTTAACAAATTTAAAATAAGTATTGATTGTTTTCTCTATGCAAGGCTCTATGTCTAAGGCTTTGTTGTTGCCAAACATGAGAGATAATATTTAGGAAATATGATCATGCTTAAGATACTAATAATAGTGTTAGAAGGAAATTTGTTTTCAATTTGGCAGCTAAAATAATTCCTATTTGGATACCTTATTCCAGAAAGGCATTTATTTTGTATCCCTAAGCTTTATTACTGCTCTAAACTAAGAAAAAAACTCTCTCTATTCCTAAAGTAACACACTTATCTTCCAAGCAAACCACTATCGGCTTGTTTAATAAAACAAAACATTGTGTATTACATTTTAAAGGAGCTATACCTTAGCCTTCAAATAAGATTTGTGTTTTGGTCCTCAGTTGGCTGCTTATTAACTTTATGACCTTGGACAAGTCCTAGAACTTCTTGGAGTCTCAGTTTCTTCCTCTTTAAAAATGAAGATAATATCTACCTTGCGGAGTTGCCAGAAGTGTTAATGTATTTTTTAAAAGCTTCACGAAGTGCTTGCCAATATTTGCTTTTGCATTTTTAATTAGCTTTTGTTTTATTATAAAAGTAATATGAGCTTTTCTTGTAAACTTTTTGGATCAGTACAGAAGGGTACACAGTAAAAAGTGAAAATTCCCTTCCCTCCACAGGTACCCCATCCTTTCCCCCAAATCAGTCTCACTTTCCTGAAGAAAATACATCAAATTCTCAGGATATGTTATTCCATGACAGTCAAAACTCCTTGAGATATAAACATAACCTAACAAGTAAGCTAAAATGCCAGAACATTTTATTTCTTCGATGGCTCTTATTTTTAAGTTTCTCTATTTGCAGGTATTTTAGGGAAAAAAAAATTGAAAATAGAAACTTTCAAATTAAGACATGGGAGCAGGTGTCAGAGGCGAATCGCCTCTAATTTAAAACTCACAGTTGATGTCTCCTTGCAGCGGCAGTGGGAGAGCAGAGCAGCAGCCACGACGGTGGGGGCCATGGCAGGACAAGCATTTAGAATGTTTCTTCTGCTCCTTGACTGAGTGTTGGTTGAAAGGCATGCACCCGAAATCGTGCACTCAAAGGCATGACATTAGGTTGGTGCAAAACTAATTGCTGTTTTTGCTATTGAAAGTAATACTTCCAGAAAAATCTTGGCTGGGCCAAGTGACTCACGCCTGTAATCCCAGGACCTTGGGAGGCTGAGGCGGGTGCCTGAGGTCGCAAGTTTGACACCAGCCTGACCAACATGGAGAAACCCTGTCACTACTAAAAATACAAAATTAGCTGGACGTGGTGGCACATGCCTGTAATCCCAGCCACTCGGGAGGCTGAGGAAGGAGAATTGCTTGAACCCAGGAGGCAGAGGTTGTGGCGAGCTGAGATAGCGCCATTGCACTCCAGCCTGGGAAACAAGAGTGAAACTCTGTCTCAAAAAAAAAAAAAAATTATAGTGATCATTCATACTTATGGAAATGTCTAACACTTACTAGGTGTATAAAATAAAAAAAAAAAAAAGAAATTCCTTTCTTGCACTCCCTCAATCTTACTCTCCAGAAATCGCTGTGAACAGTTTTGATGTCTTTCTGATTTCTTACCCACAAGACTTCAAGATACCTCAGCTTAATTGCTTGGTGTCATTCCTTTTGTGACATAATATATATTTCGCTTTGGTTTGCTTGGTGTTGCATCCATCCATTCACTTATTTCTTGATTAGGCACTTACTAGATCATCTGCTCTGGGTCAGGGACTAAGCAAGGTGCTGCAGACTCTTGATATGTCAGGCTTAGTCCTTGCCTTCACCCCTAACCATAAATATAATATTAAGTGCTTCAGTATAGTCAGTTGTACAGGATGCTATGGGACCATTAAGGAGGGGCACCTAACCTGGGTAATCTGGGAAAGATTCCTAGATGAAGTTTTCTAAGTTGAGAACTGAAAGCTGAGCAGGCTTTAGGCTGATGCAACAGCCAGAGCTGTGAGACAATAGTGCATTGGGGAATGATGAGAAACTGGAATGAAGAGGACAGCTGTATAGGAGCTGGGGCTGAGGATGTTGGAGAGAGAACAAGTTGAACACAGAAAGGGGTTCAGTCATGAAGGACTTTGTAAGGTGTGCTGAGAAGTATACATAATGAAGGAAGGTGGACCCCATGAAAGGATTGAAAGTAGGAAAGTGACATTGCTATTTTGGCATTTGAGAAGATCCCATCTGGCTACAGTGGGGAGGAAGAACTGGAGAAGGTGCATGAGGAGATAGGGGCAATGGGGGGCCCTTGTAGTAGTAATCTAATTGAGAAAGGATGGTGGTCTGAATTAAGGCAGTGACAGAGCTGGTGGGAGAAATAGACAGATTCAGGAGTAGAAGTCTTCTTTATGCAGAGGTCACTGAGAGTGAAGCCATTTAATACAGGGGCCACTTGTTCAAGTAAATAGTGGGACAAAAGACTTGATTAGAACTCAGCTTAAAAATTTAAACTAAATTTAGTTTTTAACCCCTATTTTAATATAATCAGTAATTATATAGGTTATAATTACAATCATGAACCAATGTTGAAGATGAAGAATGAATAGGAGTTTGGGGGGTATAATCTTTCCACACAAATTTTATGGTAGCATGTTAATGGCATCTTTCACTTCATGTTTAAGTTTAGCAGCAAGTTCATAATAAAGGTCATTTTGAGAAAAAAATCAGTATTGGTCAATTTCCCTGAGTTTCTTCCTTCAGTATACACAACATTTTCTTGATAAGTGCTATTATGTCATCACCTATATGAGTTCTTTTTCTTTTTCAGCTGTTAAGTAGTATAAGTAGGCAATACTGTCATTTGTCAAAGCCCTTTCTTATATATAAAGCATTTCTTCCAGATCATTTTGATTGTCTGTATGAAACTCTGTATCCTTTAAAAGATTTGCACTTGTCTTAGCAGTCGATTTGCTTCAGATTGTACTGTAATATAGATAATTTGTAATTATAATTTGTAATTGGCAAGAAATTTTAAAGTTGGGGTAATAAGTGGTAAGTTCATTGGTAAATATTTTGCTGTTATGATGACTTTTGCTTTTTTTGCAACCTGTTGTCTACAGGGACTTGGATAACAAATACTTGGATAATGAAAACATCCAATAATTATGTGCCACCTACTCACCAGGATCATGCCCCACAGGAAAATGTGGAACAAAGCTCTCCTCAAGGGGAAAGAAAACGGGTAAGGTCTTCATCTTCTAGGACTAAATCCTTTGTGTACATCAAAGATACAACAGAGGAGAACATGAAATGCCTTCTTCAAATTTCTCTTCCATGCTCGCACAGCTGAAGATATTTTCTCAGTAGTGCTCACATCAAAGGCTATGGATTTGCTGGAAAAATCTCTGTCACTTTCTGGAAGGAAGCCCATATCTCATTACTAATAAGAGAGCATCCTCTTACCCACTGATGTTTTCAAATGAAAGGAAAAAAAAAGAAAATCTTTTCCCACTTCCTCCATGGCAACATAGTGTTCTATCCACCCACTCCCCAGTCCTTTATAACCATCCCTAACCCAAAGGATCCAGGAAGATTCTGATTTTTGTTATTATTTTCATCCTCATGAAGATTTAATGTACTGAGTTCGGTGCACTGATCTTGAATTTACATCATTGTTAAAATCTTTTAATTAATGACTCATTGATTGAATAGCCAGCTATCTAATTCTCTCCCTTCTTTTCTTTCTTCCTGGTTTTCTCTCATAAGTATGTACCGTGTGCCACTGCATGCCAGGCACTAGGCTGGGAGCTGGGGCTGTAACCCAGACATCATTGCAATACCGTGGGAAGCATCACAGGAGAGTGACTGGATCTGATTTATGATGATTGAGAATATTTTCCTCATTATGAATCTTTATTCCTGCCCTGTAAGTCATGACTTGTAAATAAGTAGTGGTTTTCATAGAAAAGCCTAAGGAATGCTCACCCTAGCTAGACATTTTATTACATCTTTGCTCTTCGACTTCTCGTTCACTGTCCTTTGTTTGGTGGGAATCTTTGTGAGCAGCATCAGTTCCCAGGAGTAGACGCTCAGACCGAAGTCACAGAACTGACTGTGAAGCCATCTCCTTTGTGTATGGTCCCAAGAGCTTCAAGGTACACAGCGCCCAGTGTAAGCCTGGGGAAAGCTCAGGGGATTTTAGATCACACCTCCCCAGCATTCCATTTTCCAAAAGCAACACTCAGATCTTTTTGACTCAGATCCACAACACTCAGATCTTTTCCACCCTCTCTCCTGCCCACCTTTTCTCCTCTTAGGTATGCCAGCTTGGCCTTCTCTGCTCCTGAATGTTTTCCTTCTTCCCACACATATATTTATGTTTCTTTAGAGAAGCAATTCAGCTCTGACATGGAAACTCCACTCCTGCACCCCCACGCCCAACACTTAACAATAATCTTCAAGTAGGTAAAACAAAAACAACCATTGCACTATAGACAATGACCTTGTAGATGGCCAACAAAAGAGACTCCAGTTTGCAACTGTGGTTCTAGTACCTTCTCTGCATTAATTCATTCACTGATATTGTGTATTGGTGTGACTTCCTCTACAAGCAGCAACTGAAACAAGGGTTTAGGAGCAGGAAGTTTATTTGGGCAGAGGTGATTTTTAGGAAGCAGGAGTGAGGAAGTTGGGAAGAGAGAGACTGGGAAGGAGAAAAAGCCTCTGTAGGTACATTAGTGAGCTGGTTCTTTCTGTGGACACTGGGGCTCAATCGTGAGGGGATCTTCTCAGGAACCATGTAGAATGCATCTTGGATGGTTCTTCTGAATGATGGAAGGATGGAATATTTATCTACCTAATCACATCCCCTTCTGATCGAAGGTTGCTCTCAGGGAGGGTCACACCACTCTTTGGGCTGCTCTGCCAGAATCTGAGCAAAATCCTGCAGGGGCCATCTCTGGGCAGGAGGGAAGCTGTCAGCAGGCACGGGAGCTGTCCACCACAGCTGCAGCTGAAATCAGAGGCAAACTGAGGAAATGCAACGTGGGGCACCAAGAGTGGTGGCTACAAATAGCATTTGCCACAGTTGTATTTATTCATTCTTCTTTGGTCTCCTTCATCAAATAATAAATTCCACAAGGACAGGGGCAGTGTCTCCATCTTTGTTTCCCCAGTGACCAACACGGTGCCAGACTCATGGGGGCCATTCAGGTTTTATTTGCTGAATGAATGAAGGAACTAACAAAAGATCAGTGGACTGAAACTAGAAGTCTGAGTTCTAGTCCCAGGTGGGTCACAAATTTTGGTGTGACCTTGGATATGTAAAAACTTTGCTTGCAGGGGTCTGGTTACTTATTAACTTACAAATTCCTATTAAAAAATATAAACATCCAAGCATCATGGGAGAAAATTCCCTGTCAGTGATTGACCTTAGAATAAAATATTATTCTCTAACTTCATGGCTGTCTCTAATTCTAGGCTTAGGTCCTTCCGAGATGTAAAGATGAACACTGTTGAGATAGAAAGAGTGTGCTACAAAGTTGGTTACCTGAAAAATGTTTCATTTTATGCAGGATACATGGCTTGGAAAACCTTCACTAACACTCTCATGTGAAGAGTGATAGAATGCTAATTTCCCACAGATTCATTATCACCATGAAATGAAATTTTGGAACACATCACAGGTAAATATAATGTGCAAATGTAGAATTCAACAATTCAAGTTTTAGCTGCCTCATGTTTTTACACCTCTGTCAACAGGACCCTCATTAATTTTTTTTCCTATTATTGTACTTGAAAGGGAAACTGAAGAGAATAGTATTCTGGATAGAGAGATGTCCTTTCCATCTAACCTTAAGGGAGCCCAACTGTGTGTGTGTGTCTGTGTGTGTGTATATATACACACACACACACACATATATATATACACTCCTAGTTTTTTTTTTTTTTTAATCTGATCACAAATATTTATTGAACATAGGGACTGTGCTACGTCCTGGAGATACAATTGTGAAATACTCATACTCAGTCCCTTTTCTGGTGGAGTTTGCAGTCTAGTGGAGGAGGACTACACTAATTTTTTAAAATGAGTATAAAATTACATTCTAAAATAAGTGCTTCTGGGAAGAAAATTGGTTTTATTAGAGCCAAATACAATGAAAATATTATGTTCTGGGATGTAAAAGGAGGTTTACCTCCCAAAGTGGGATTTGAGGAGAAAACCGTAGAATGAGTAGCTAGGGTAAGTAAAAGTAAGGGCAGCACATACAAAGTCTCAGTGGCAAGAACAAGAGGAAGTCTTGCAAGAGCTGAAAAAAGGCCAGAGGAGCTGACTTGCCCAGAGCAAGGAGGGGTGTGGTGCCAGTGATGCTGCAGAGAAGAACACGGACAGACTAGACAGGCCTGGAGGGGAGGCTGAGGATTCTGGCCTAAGAACCCCGGGAAGTCATTGAACAGTTTCAGCAGAGCCTGGTGACAAGATCAGGTCTTTGTATTTTATAAAAGGGGCTTTGTTTTCACGTCTTCTTATATTTTCCATAATTATATGATCAATTCGCGCAATAGTATTTGTTTTCCTTGAATTATCCTGATAACTGCAGACATACACATACACATGTATATTGTTTTTCTGAAAGATGTCAGTCCGGTTTGCTCCAGAATTATCATTATCTTTCATTCTCATTTGGATAACAGAATTGTCAATATATTTCATTCTCATTTGGATACTTCTGGGCACTGACTCTATTTAGCTAATAACTAAATTAACTCCGTTCTGGGCTACGATGGGAAATGAACAGAGAACCCTATCCCTGCATATTAAATGTGCAGGTGAAACTGCCTTTCTCTGTTGGAAACAGTGACAGTAACAGCTATTCCATCACCAAGATGCGTTCAAATTGAATTGTCTGGTGGCATCTGCAGGGCCTCTGTAAACTATGTCTACAACCCACATTTCTTAGCATATCTAAAAATGGATTAAGTTGCTTTGACAGGCTCTGTTTTTTATGAACCTCTTTGGCTATGACTTACTATGTTATTTTTCTCAAGATGCTCATGGACTGATTTATTATTTCATTTAGAATTTTGACTGGTAGTTTGGATACACTAACTAGCCCACCCTTTCCCATATCTGCTTTTGGCTGCTTTATCTCCAACACTAAATCAGCCTGCTTAAATTTCCCTGGTACATAAGTCTCTACGACAAACACTAGTATTGCAGGTATGTCCTGCCTTAGCTGGTTCTTTGAATATGTTCAAATGAATCTCACCCAGCTCTACTGATTTATAAATATTTAAATTGTATAAGTATTCTTTTACCTGCCTCTTATTAATTCTGTTTCTTGATATTCCCAGAGACTCATTAATATTTATCTTACTGAGCTCCTGCTTCCTTCATTCTTTGTGCTAAAGGCTGAGACAAAATAGTAGCTCCATAATCATTCTTCTTTGCATCTTTCATTATTTTCTCTCACCCCTGACTTAGCAAAAGTAGCCTTTGTTTTCTTGGGCTTATCATCCTATTTTATTTTTAGAAGCCTTTGCCGTAGTTTCTTGCTTCTTCTGCTTCTCTAATTCTGTCCTTTCAGCCACTATCTCTTGGAGCTACAGTTTCTTCATATAATATTCTTGTCCTAAAACTCTACACAGTTGGATTTTTCCTTTTCTTCCCCTTCAAAAAGGAAACATTCATGCTTTAAGCCTTGTATGTCAGAATATGTGTGATTATATAACAGCACCCAGCAACCACTTGTGTGTTATTTTTTAAGAGGCTATACTCGAACGCCCACACCCATGTTTTTTCTTTTAGTAGAACAACGCAAGTAGTAACCATTCAGTTCTTGAAAGATGGTTTGGATGCAGAACATGACCAGAACATTGATCTCAAACAAACAACAAATGAATATAAAAGCAAGACAAAGGACTTCCAATAAAAACAAAAAATTAATAAGAAAAAAATTCCTGGAAGAGTCCAGGAATCTGCCTCATCAAAACACACTTTTTTTTTTTTTTTTTTTTTGTAGAGCTGGAGGTCTCACTCTATTGTCCAGGCTGGTCTTGAACTCCTGGCCTCAAGCAATCCTCCCACTTCTGCCTCTCAATATGCTGGGATTACAGGCTTGAGCCCCTGTGTCCAGCTAACACAGGAAATTTTAATGTGTTTTCAAAAGAAAACATACTGTATACTAGACACACACACACACATGCATGCACAGAGCAAGAGAGAGAGAGAGAAAGAAAGAGAGAAAGAGAGAGAAAGAAAGAAAAGAGTCCATACAATATCGCTGCATTTATTCAAAGTTCAAGAACAGGCAAAACGAAATTATAGTGGCAGAAGCCAGAAGAGTAGTTCCCTCCAGGGATGAGTACTTACTGCGAGCAGCCTGAAGATGCTGGAAATGCTTTACATCTTGATCAAGGTGGTGGTACATGGGAGTGTACATATGTATATATATGCAGGTTCATCAAGCTGTGCCTTGTGATTAGTGCACTTTAAAAATGTAACACTTGGGAGGCTGAGGCAGGTAGATTGCCTGAGCTCAGGAGTTCGAGACCAGCCTAGGCAACACGGTGAAACCCTGTCCCTACTAAAATACAAAAAATTAGTTGGGCGTGGCAGTGTGTGCCTGTAATCCCAGCTACTTGGGAGGCTGAGACAGGAGAATTGCTTGAACCCGGGAGGTGGAGGTTGCAATGAACCGAGATCACGCCATTGCACCCCAGCCTGGGTGACAGTGCGATATTCTGTCTCAAAAAAAAAAAGTAACTCATTTACTGCATGTATTATACCTCAGTTAAAAAGTAAACCAAAGGAAAACTCAATCAATGTGTCTACAAACCAGTTGCTAGAAGTGGTAAACATTTCAATGGCTATGGACTATGTCTGAAGCTATCTGAAATATTATTTTTAAAATTTTGTATCTACCTGTATACATTTATGTTATTGGACAAACTTGCCTGCACAGTAGGCTGGTGGCATTAGAATGATTGACTTCCATTTCTTGAGTAGCTACAGTGTGGTAGGCATTGTACCCACACTTTATCATCTCCATGCAGAGATGTTACTATTTCCATTTTCCAGATGAGGGCACGAACCAGAAAGATCTCAAGTGTCTCAAAGAATACACAGTTAAAGAGAAGGAATTAGAGATGTAAACTCAGGTTTCGAAAACACCAAAGTCTATGATATACTTTCTTCCTCTCTGTGGGGTTCCCAGGAATCCTACATGATTATGTGTTAGTATTTTTACTAGTCTTTTTACTGTAGACAAGGTGTTGTGCTATGTGTAGCTTTCAACTATTCCTATCTCTTTTTTTTTTAAAGAAATAAGTGGATATAGATATATTGAAATGAATTACAAATAATATTGTCTGGCTCGATCTCAAAAGCATACATAATTTTACCAGCACAGGAAATCTGTGAACTAAAAAAGATGTTTATTTACCCCATTTTACAGATAAGGACTCTGAGACTCCAAAAGGTTAAGAGTGGATAGCTAGTAAATTTCAGCCTCTGGCAAGCTGACTTCAGAGCTCACACACTTTACTAGTCCATATGCTGTGTGTGTAATGATATTTGAAGGATGTAACTGAAAGAAGAATTAGATTGATCAGTTTTTTAAAATATGAAAACAATTTATAAGAAAAATAGACGTGAATAAAAGGAATATTTGTCACATTTATACCCATTACTAAGATGAATTTGAGAAACTATACTAGCTTATTGGATCTTTTCTGCTGTTTCAAAAGCTTATGAGCTAATGAGTTCAGTGATTGTGTGGTTTTAGACATTTTGAAAGAGGCCAAGCAGTGGCCGCAGTGCTTACACATGTGGTTGAAAGCTGAGGTTCCGGGCTCTGTCCATCATCTGTCTATAGACTTGTCATCTGAGAGGACAAGTCTAAGATATCTAGTCCTCTTTCTTGCTTGCTTTCATGACCATTTCTGGCACTTCTGTAGCTATCTTGGATCATTTCACTCTAGTTGTGTTATTTTAAAGGTATTTTCTTATGTGTAACAAAATATACTTATGTATTTCGGGTCAAATATTATCTCTATGGAGACGACTCTTATATGGATACTTTTGATCCTAAAAGAATTATTGTAAAATTTCATACATCATCAGATTATCATATTCCCTTGTTACGTGAATCTTTATTTTTTTCTATTTCCCTCCCATCAGATTTGAATCCTTTAATCAAAAAAGACTTCTCCATCCCCACTTTTTATTACTAAGAATAGCACAATGATAAATCTTACATTTTTACCTGGATTTGTCAGTTGTTAACATTTACCACGTTTGCTTTTTTAATCTATTTATAGTGTGTGTATGTGTATGTATGTATGTGTATATATGTTTTAAACCATTTGAAAATTAATTGCAGACATTGTAGCAAATATTTCAGCAATCAACTTCTAAGAACAAGGAAATTATCCTACATAATCACAGTACAGTGATTATTTTTGGGCATTTAACCTTAAGATCATTATCTAACATACTGCTCATATTCAAATTTCTCCAATTGTCCCAGGAATATCCTTAGACTGCTTTTTTTATTCACTCCAGTATTCAGTTGAGGATACCACATTTTATTTAGTTATTGTGTCTATTTAGTTTCCTTTAATCTAGAACAGTTTCTCTGAATTTTTAATGTTTCATGAATAAAGATCTTTGTTTTAAACACTTTCATTGAGTTCCAAGCATGGTTCTAGTTACAACCATTACCTGATTTGTTTCATAAATTATTCCAGGTTAGTCCTGCAAAAGTAAAATACTAAAATAATTCTTATGCACTTTGGAAAATATGTAAATAACTTTAAAATACATGTTAGAACTTCAGTGATTCTCTGCTGTTCATCCAGTAGGTATGTTAGTTAGACTCGAAGGACACAGAGATGAGAGAATTTCCATCTGAAAATCCCTCTCAGTTTTAGATGATTCTGGGGTTTTGTACCATCCTGGGATTTAGAAAGAAAGCAAAGTTTCAACCAGTCTCTTTATTGTGACAGTCTGCTAAACTACCAGAAATCAGAGACACCACAAATGGCATGCTGAAGAGGAAAACAAGTGGAAATGCAAAGCGTGACTAATAATAAAATGTTATTTTCCCAAAAGTGACCATTGTGAATGCTTCTATCACCATCATATGCCATTTCTTTTGATACCCGGCTGAGCCTTATGAGGAAGCAACTGGGGCTTCCTTGCAAAGCAAGAAAATTAGCAATTGTTCAATGACTAAAAGGACAGTTTTGTGAGAAGTTGCCATAACGACATGATGAAGCTGTCTGTGTGTCTTAATTTCAGTCACATTGAATTGGGCTCGATGTTGTGTTTTAAAATATGAGTCAATATTTTAGGGGCTTTGAAGAAAAGATGTAAATATGAATTGTATGGACTGAGTCTTCTTCTCAATGCAAGTCTCTCAGTAGGAGAGTTTCCAATTTACTCTCCTAATTTCTGCAGCAAACAAATATTTTTCTCTCAAGTGGAGCTTAAATGCTGTTTCTGGAAATCTACTTGTACTGCACAGAGAATTTGATAAACTATCAGGTTACACATTGCCATTAAACAAATCTATATTAGGTCTTTCATTCGCTAGCAAACTAGTAGGAAATCCGAGTGTATATTCCCCAAATGTCAAAGGTAATGTCAGCCATGAGCATTTTTGAAGATGCATAATTTTATTGGCTAAAATAGAAAACCACCTATATGATATTTTTATTCTTGCTGTTTTGAGGAAAATACTATAATAGCTAATATTTATTGAGTGCTTTATGTTACACTATATGATTGACATCTTTTATGTGCATTCTTTAATCCCCATGGAAAACCTAGGAGGTAGGAATTTACATTATCATCTTCATTTACAGATGAAAACCCTGAAACTCAGAAAGGTTAAATAACACATTTGGTAAGTGTTGGCGTTGGGATCCAGTCTCAGAGCTTCTTGTGCTGGAATCCAGTGCAGATTCTGATTCAGTAGATGTAGATGGAACCTGAGATTACACCTTTCTAATAATCTCCCAAGAGATGCTGCTGCTGCTGATCCAGGGACCATACTTTTGAGTAGCAAGGGTCCAATCTACTATATAATGGTTCTCAAACTTGAGTATTACATGGACTATTTTTTTGTAGGAAAACCTGGGTGAACTCCTTGAAATACATTTGAAGACTTTAATTGCAGAAACACCAGCGATGATGTAGTTTAATATAATTAGACTCTTTTTCAACTAGAAAGTATCACAGCAGTTTTCTTGTTATGACCGTTAAATTTTTTTTAAGATTATAATTTAAGTGACAATAATGAAACACTTGTACAACTCGTGAAAGGCAATGCACAGTCTATAAAGTCTTGGGGGTCTATGAAACCCAAATTGAGGGACAGTATACTACATATTACATAGCAGTTTATAAATCAGTTGCATTGAATCCTCACACTTATGAAATAGCTATTCTCCAAGTTTTGCTGGTTGTTGCTACATTGGTGAAAAGAAAGGCTATTACTTAGAAATTTTTCCATTAATCATGATTCTTTCCAAGCAGTTATTTTGGATTACTTGCAAAACAAATTTATACAATCTTTATTATATATACTTCATTTCATCAAAATATAAATAGATATCACTACAGACTGGACTAGAAGGCAAGCTTTTCTATTTTGGATACTCTCTGTATTTCCCATGAAATTCTAAGAAGGAAATAATTCTGCCCTCAAATGATCTTTTAGGTTAGTGGTGTTGAAGCTCTCTAAATGAAGGAAGTAGATTTGTTATTGACAAAATGATTGTTATGCAAACAAGCCATTGATATTTAAACCTAAGTGATTGGTTCATTCAGTGAAAATGTTTACTTGAGCAAAAGAAGCCAGAGAAGGCAAGAGGAAGGGGCCTTGAGCTGTTGTAGAAGTGTAGGTGTTACAATTTTTTTTCACCAATGCCCATCTTGAAGCAGTATAGTATTTTGGTTAAAAGATTGGTTCTGGAGTCAGACAGATCTAGATTTGAATTTTGATTCTGACATTGATCAGCTGTGTGGCCTTGGGCAAGTCACACTGGCCTCACTGACCTCTTTGGAAAAGAGAGTAAGAGTTATCTAGCAGACACAGTCAGTGCCTCTCCAGACCCTGTGGATCTCTAAAATTGTCATAAATGCCAGCTGCTGGTGCACTTTCCCTCCCGTTAGCACTTAACCAATGATAGCTGTGGGTTAAATACTCTGACTCCCTTTCCTGATTATGACAACTTGGAGGTGTGCTACCTGCACACTCCCACGTGCATGAGAATCCCAGCGGGGCTTGTTAAAATACAAGGTGCTGGGCTCCACCCCAGAGTTTCTCATTCAGCAAGTCTGGGGTAGGCACCTGAGAATTTGCCCTTCTAGCAAATTCCCAGTTAATGCTGATGCTGCTGGTCTGGGGACCCTACTTGGAGAATCACTGCCTATACTGTCTCCAGAGTTCCCTGAGGGACTGAGCAGTTTCACTAGGTAAGACTTGGCTTATAAGGCACCCTAGATTGGCTTCCTTTCCTTCCCTTCCCCGGTGTACTTTCTCACTTCCTTCCCCACCACCACCAGTCGTGGGAACACTTCCTAACACTTCCAATCAAATTCTAAATTCTTAGTTTGGGAGCCCAAACTAAAATAAGGGCTCTCCTCAGAGAGGTGTTCTGAAGATAAAGTAAGTTAGCTCCCAGTATCAAAACTTACTCCTCTCATCTTTGACAATCATCAATCTTGGCAGGGCGCAGTGGCTCACGCCTGTAATCCCAGCACTTTGAGAGGCTGAGGCGGGCGGATCACGAGGTCAGGAGATCGAGACCATCCTGGCGAACACGGTGAAACCCCGTCTCTACTAAAAAATACAAAAAAATTAGCCGGGCGTGGTGGCGGGCGCCTGTAGTCCCAGCTTCTCGGGAGGCTGAGGCAGGAGAATGACGTGAACCTGGGAGGCGATGGAGCTTGCAGTGAGCAGAGATCACGCCACTGCACTCCAGCCTGAGAGACAGAGCGAGATTCCGTCTCAAAAAAAAAAAGAAAATCATCAATCTTGTTGACTTCCCCACCATCCAAGATGATTTTATCGTATTTCACATAGTAAAATATGAATAAAAAACCAAATTTGGTTTATATATGGTTGGTATGGTTTATCTACCATATATGAATATGGTTGATATGGTTTATAAACCATATATGAATGTGGTTGTTTATATTATAGAATAATATGTAATTTATACTTCTCCAAATAAAAATATTATATATAGTGTATGTACAGATATGTGTATATATATGCATATACATATATACATATGCATGTGTGCACGTGTGTGTGCATGTTTATTTCAAACTACTGCTCCTGTAGATGTAATATCTCTTCTCCTGGGAGTATCTCTGATCCCAGCCACTTGGAAATCAGTAAGGCAGAGTTCTTTGGGTTTAGCAGGAAGAATGCTGCCTTCATCGTTATGCAGGGGAGTATGCCTGGACGGGAATAATGTTTAGCTAGAAGGGTGTTTATCTGAATGCTGGAATACAAGGTAGGTCATGGTTGCTGTTTCTCCAGTGGTGGGAAGACTGGGACATTAAGAGACATAGTGAGGTTGGGAACTTCTGGATCTTTGTGGCTTGGACAGTATATTACATGGAATCATCTTTGAACACTTGGCACTTATTTGTTTGTTAATAACTGCATATTGAGGCGATATTTTGTAATAGTTAAAAGCATGGGTTCCTCCCTATGACTCAATAGCAACCCCCCCACCAAACAACAGATTTAAAAATGGCCAAAGGACTTGAGTAGATATTTCTCGAAAGAAGACCTACAAAAGTTATGTGAAAATATGTTCTATGCCACAAATCATCAGAAAAATGCAAATCAAAACCACAATGAGATATCACCTCACACCACTTAGGATGGTTATTATGAAAAAGCCAAAAGACGTGCATTGGTGAGAATGTGAAGAAATTAGAATCCTTGCACACTTTTGGTGGGAATGCAGCTGCTCTGGAAAACACTATGAAAGTTCCTTAAAAATGTAAAAATAAAATTACCATATGATCCAGCAATCCCACTGCTGGGTGTTGAAATCAGGATCTCAAAGATATATCAGTACTGATGTTCATTGCAGCACTATTCACAGTAGCTAAAATATGGCAACAACCTAACTGTCCATCAACAGACAACTAGATTTTTTAAAATGTGGTATACATATCATGGAATATTATTCAGCCTTCAAAAAGAAAGAAATCCTGCCATGTGTGATAACATGGATAAACTTGGAGGACATTATGCTAAGTGAAATACTCTAGTCACAGAAGAATAAATAATGCATAATTTTACTCATAGGAGGCATGTAAAATAGTGAAATTTGTGGAAGTAAAGAGTAGAATTGTGGTTGCCAGAGAGCTGGGAAGAGGTAGAAACAGTGAGTTGCTAATCAATGGGTAAAAAATTTTACTTATGCAAGGTGAATAAGTTCTGGAGATTTGCTGTACAATACTGCCTATAGGTAGTAATATTGCATTGTGGACTTTAAAATCTGTTAAGAGAGTAGATCTCATGTCAAGTGGTCTTACCACAGTAAAATTTCATGTAAAAATCATGGGCTCTGGAGTCACATTGCCTGGGTTTCAATTCCGCCTTTACCATAAGCATGGGCAAGTTAAAAACCATTCTAAGTCTCTGTTTCCTCTTCTGTAAAATGAAGATAACACCAATCCTCTTATCTGTAAAATGACAAAATAAGAAGTTGGTTTTTTTCCTGTTTTTCACCTCACTGATCCACGTAGAGAGGTCAGTACATTTCCTGGCAGAGAGTAAGAACTCTATAACGGGCCGGGCGCGTGGCTCAAGCCTGTAATCCCAGCACTTTGGGAAGCCAAGACCGGCAGATCACGAGGTCAGGAGATCGAGACCATTCTGGCTAACACGGTGAAACCCCGTCTCTACTAAAAAATACAAAAAAACGAGCCGGGTGAGGTGGTGGGCGCCTGTAGTCCCAGCTACTCAGGAGGCTGAGGCAGGAGAATGGTGCAAAC
The DNA here is from genome assembly GCF_002776525.5 of Piliocolobus tephrosceles. Lineage (NCBI taxonomy): Eukaryota > Metazoa > Chordata > Mammalia > Primates > Cercopithecidae > Piliocolobus > Piliocolobus tephrosceles. Next base: position 75,093,283 of record NC_045435.1, read on the forward strand.
TTGGGAGGCAGAGCTTGCAGTGAGCTGAGATCTGGCCACTGCACTCCAGCCTGGGCAACAGAGCGAGATTCAATCCCAAAAAAAAAAAAAAAAAAAAAAAAAAAGAAAAACAACAACAACAATAAAAAATAACTATAATGATAGCAATATTTTCAGTTTTGTTATTTTCATCATTATTATTGTTGGTTAATAGCACTAGTTATTGGTTATAACAGCACTAGTTGAGTGCCAATTGTTAGACAGTGGGATGGCCAAAAAGATGAACGATAAATCCTAGTACTAGGATGAATTTATAAATCCTGGGGAATTGACATGTAATTTGAGTAGTCAGGCTAAAGAAACTGCTGGATAGGGCCACATGTGGATCCTGCCCTCCAAATTGGAGCTCCATGTTCGACAGGGGTGTGGATGTGATGTTGGCATCCACACACCCTCGCATGACTTTGCATGGATGTACTTTATGCAAAACAATATTTGCTAACTCATCAGCCTTCACTGGATGATAAATGCATCACCAGTTGAGTGCTTTACACTTGTTTGCAATTTGTAAACTGCTATAGCAGGTGTGACTATCTATAATCTCATAGTTAGAAGAATGATTGCCTTTCTTAATTTTCTTAAATCTTGCCTTTAGTTTTCTCATCCTGCAAAGGTGGGTTTAATTTCAACCTTGGCCAGTATTGGGATACATTTCTTCTCTATGTTTCCTGCTCTTGCCCCCTACCTAGGGTGCTGTGCAAAGGTCTCCCGGGTCTCAAACGGTCTCAAGGAGTGCATGGAGGTAAAGTGCAGACCCCCATTTTGTCAGCCTGCAGACTTTCTTGAGCTTGAGGTGCTGGAATTGGGGCTGAGGTGGAACTTGAGTGCCCCCAGAGTGCTGTCACAATGGACCTTAAGTCTTAGCTATTTAGTAGATCCCCCAACCTCTGTCTTCTTTACCATCTTTCCTGAGACACATTTCCCTCTTTCCTCCTCCAGCCCTTAAAGTTACCCTTCCCTCTCTATGTCAGCTCTGGAAAATCCATAATAGTTGTTTCAGTGACTCAGGATTTCCATACAAGACAGGCATTGCAACTGACTTCAGACCTCTTCTGAAACAAAGAAAGCCAAAGTCTGCTTCTCTATTTGAAATGAGCATCATAAAATTAGAGAAGGAACCCACGGAAGGGAATCCATCCCCAAATTACCTTGTAATTTCTCATCTGATTGTTAACTTCATTCATTTGCTTATTTATTGGGCACCCACTATAAGCCAGACAAGACACGGGGTGCTGAGGGAACAGGAGTGAGGCAGGCACAGGCTCTGCCATTGCAGGACATTTAGAAACAGATGCAGGATACCCCAGGCTGTGTTGAAATCCCACCTGTGCTGGAGACCAGAGGCAGCAGCTCCTGCCAGCTGGGCCATATTATTACTTAATGTTGTCAAAACTCATGGTTGTTCTTATTTCCTTGAGTGCAACTTATGTATGCAAAGCTTGTGAAGATGAAACATTTGGAAAGTCATAGCCAGTTGTTTTGAGGACTTTATTGAGCTGGAAGTTCTGGGTTGAAGTATGCCACTTTTGAAAGGTGGCACTGACTGATTTTCGCTGCCTCTTGGCAGGTATCCCAATTTTCTTTGCGTTTTCTTGGAGGAGCTAGAAGACAAGCCAATTATTTGCCAGCATTTTTTTTTTCTTACCTACCAGAGGTGCCTGAAACACTTATTGTTGGTGCTTAATTATGTTTGAATAATTTTGTTGCCCTTACTTTGGAATTTTGTTTTTCTGAGTCTGAGCTTCTTGAGGATAGAGACTGCATTGTATCCTTACATAAATACTTAATGAATAGAATTATTTGCATTTGTTTGCAAGGTAGACTTTGGGCGATGGCAATTTTTTAATACTCTTTCATGTATAGTATCTCATGTTGTACTTGTTACATTTAGCTCTGTTGCCTGTTTTGGCTGTTTATACCTAAATTGCCTTTCTGTGCCTCAGTGATGATTTCATTTTATTTTTTAGTAACGCTTCAAGGAAATATATAAGGAAGTGATTCCCACTGATGGCATACAGTAGGTGACATGGCTTGGTTCCTTAAGTGGGAAGGCAAAAGAGACAGGCAGGGAACAGACTAGCAACCATCTTCAGCTTATCATTTCCTATTTATTTGTAGCCCAAACAGCACACAATTTATTTGTAGCACACAGTTGGTATGTACTGGGGCGTTAATAAAAGAAAACAGGGATGCAGTTTAATATGCTGTGTAAGAACATGGGCTTTGGGATTCTATAGACATGTGAATCACTATTCTGACTTTTCATTGCTGGGTGATCTTAGCTGGTCACTTTAGCTTTCTAGTCCTCAGTTTCCTCATGTGTGAAATGATAACACATTGGTACCTACTTCAGAGGGTTGTTATGAGGATAAAATAAACTAATGCATAGAAAATATCTAGTACTCAATCATTATTCGCTATTATTATCCATTATGGTATCTTTCTACCACCTCCCTGACATTTCACAAGTTTCTTGGAGCAAAGTTATGGAACATTAGAACAATTAACATGGACCCTGACACTTTGAGAACATAAGTAGATATTTAAACCAGCTAGTGATTAAAAGAAAAAATACCTCGACTAATAGGAATAAAATCAACCTTTCTGCCCTTCCCTTCTCTTGCTTTGACCTATTAGGGTAAAGCAGATGAACTTGCTCTCTGATTCTCATCCACGTGTTTTTCATGCTGGTTGAGGATTTTGGGACTTCTTCAACAATGCCTCACCCCACCTGGGATGGTTAATTTTGTGTGTCAATTTGACTAGGCCACAGTACTCAGATATGTGGTCAAATATAGTCTAAATGTTGCTGAGAAGGTATTTTTTAGTAAGATTTGACATTCAAATCAGTAGACCTTGAGAAAAGCAGATTACCTTCGGCAATGTGGTTTGGCCTCACCCAATCAAATGAAGGTCTTAAGAGAAAAAGAGATTGACATCCCCAAGATAATTCTGCCTCCACATTACCCTTGGACTCTGCAACATCACCTCTTCCCTGGGTCTCCAGTCTGTGGGCTTACCTTGCAGATTTTGAACTTTCCAGTCCCTGCAATTACATGAACCGATTCTTTAGAATAAATCTCTCTCTGTACATGCCATATGGTTCTGTTTCTCTGAAGAACCCTGACTAAGAAACCATCCTATCCCCCAATTTTAAAAGCCTGATCCCAACTAACTTAGGTAGGCTTTTACATCTCAATAGGGCAAGGGAGAAGAAGGATATGAGTATGGCCTATATTTCCCCCATGCCTTCAAATCCCCTTAGGGCCTTATTTCTGTACCCATGCAACGAAACCTTTGCTTCATTTTCAGAAGCAAAAGGTTTTGATGCTCAATCATCCAGCATGTTAGATTCTCAAGGGAAGATGAAGTCCAGTACATGCTCCCTAAAAAGGCAATCTAGGAAGAATTTCAGTAATAAGGGCTGCCATACAGGGATGTCTCGTTAATTAAATTAACCAGAAAGTGTCATTCCTGGAGCAGTCTGGTTAATCCATCTCTGAATATATTTTGAAAAATATTCCTAAGGGCTTCAAGACTGTTGAAAGGAAATTCAACTTTTGAAAGCACAAGAGCTAAGTAATAGACACAAGTTTTACATTATGACTCTGCTTATACACTTTTGTAAAAATCTGGCCAATTTCTTCCATTGCAGATTTTATTCTACTAGCACTAATTTATCACTTGTTTTTAAGACTAATTTTCCAACTGTTTTTTTTTTTCCCACAACTGACTTAAACTACATTGGAATGACTTGCATTTCAAGGTGTGTAGAATGGTTGAATATATTCTTCTGAGGCAACATTTATGCTTGGCTAAGCTTGTTGAATTTTAGGCATTTTAACTACCCAACATCCTCTTACTTGGGTGTTACATGGTGTGGTTAACACTTTGACTAAGATATTTCCTAGCTCCTTAGGAAAAAGTATGTATTTTTGATGTCTAATTTAGATTAAAATAGGATTCATTTTACATTAAGCTAATGTAACTTAATAGGATATGGTATTTGCTGAGGGGAAAAAGAGAAATCTTGCTCATCTTTTAATTTCTTATTGAGCTGTGCATGTAGTTTCAATAAAATATGTTGAAATATATTTGAAGAAAAAACACCCCCTTACAGCCTGCATTTATTTCCAGGAAGGTTACCAGAGTGTTGCTGAATTTAGTGGGCTGTCACTACTACTCTTACTTATTATTGACTTTCATCAGTATTTTCTGCATGGGCTCTTCTGGGAATGGGTCTCTAGATTTTAGATGCAAATAGGATGAAGCTAATGCCTGCTTGACTGATGGCTATGTGCAGAGGTGAGAAAAAATGCTGGCTGGTGTATGGTATAATCACAAAGGCAGCAATGGTGAAAATCAAGAGGGAAGAGGAAGATCATGTCCCATGTTGAACAGAAGCAGCTCAGTGAGATGCTACTCAAAGGAATATAGGTTCTTCTAGGAAATAGCACAAAATCAAAAAGGAAGGGAAGGTGTACTTCTGATAGAGCAAAGACATGTGTTTCATGTTCCCAACCTTCCAGGATTATTTGTTTTAGGGTAACATGCTTCTTATGGAAGCCTTGGAGCTAAATACAAAACAAACTACAGTTCCCATGCACCTCTGTCCCAGACAGCCTCTCCAATCCCCCTTGGCAGTGAATACTCATTTTCCTGAGCACTTGGCTCAGTGAAACAGTGAGGTAAAACTGGCAAAGACAAGAGATTTTAAAATCTTGTGCCGCTGTGAGATTATGCAGAGAAAAATCTTATGTTTGGGTTTACTACATTGTACGGTATTGAGTATAAATAGAAAAGAGAGTTCTTCCAACAGACACTGAACTAGACATACATACCATACATGCTCTTGACAGACTCTACTTGGCTTTCTTCTAAAAATGAGGTTGATGGGAGAAACAAATTAATTAAAACACGCATATAGATCCTTTCTTTGCTTCACATATTTGGATTTGTTTTCTCCTCTTAATGAGAAAGTAAAAAGTGGTTTTTAGCTAATGGGAAAAAAAGTGTGTTGGGGCCAAATGTGCTTGTCTATATTTGTCTCATTGTCTGCTTTGCAAAAAACATCACAGCTATAACTTTCATATGTAATAAGTAACCTGTTGTTAGGGGAAAGTGTTATGATGTTGAAAATGGAAAATGAAGAGAGTCCCTGGCAAGTTGAAAGTTTCTGTTCATTTGAACATTAGACAGGACTTTTACTCTCATTATCTCTCCCTACCCTTTTCTTCTGCTAAATTCGAAGACTCTTATGTTTCTAGCCCTACTCTCAGATAGAGATGAAATGACATGGAGCATAAGACCTTCCTCAAATCAAACCATTGTAATTTCTAATGATTGGGGCAGAAAAAAACGTTTCCTCTACCTTCTGAAGTTCGTTACCCGTGGGCCTGTGAATTAAACTGACAAAAGACAGATTAACAGAAGAAAGAAGAGTTTATTTATATGCACGCATGATCTTAAAAAAGCAGTAGCTGGATTGATGATTAATGGTTAAGGTTAGAGATTTACAGATCTAACTTAGTAGGGAAAAGGGAGGAGGGAGAAAAGGCCTCTATGGGAGGATGAGGTGAGAGTCTTTAGGAAAGACAAACCGATTTCTAGAAAAAAAAATGGGAGAGAAGAAAGTTTGTAGTATGCTTGTTTATGCAAGTTTGAGTGGTCTTTTCATTTTCTTCATTGTCATAAAACTCCCCCAAGAAGGGATTTGTCATAGGTTTACTCTTGGTCTCCTTCCTGGGAGTAAAAGCTGCCCTGAAGAGGGAATTTATGGCAGCTTCATTTCCCAGAAGTTTCTGCTTTTAGTCAGATAAGGGACGCTCCAAGAAGCCTTCTTTCTGCATCTGTTGAATCTCAAATGTCTTCAACTTAGAACAATCTGTATACCAACTCTGGGGTTCAAAGTGGGTCTTCACATTATTTTTAAGTTTGATAGCTCATTATTTATGAACATATTGCATTAAAACACTGTATGTTTTGTGACTTAGGTTTTGGCACCTCCTGAAATTTTGCCCCAAAGGTAAGCACCTTGCTTGCCTCATCCTAGTCCCGCTATTTCCCTGCTTGTCAGCAGCCTTTTAGAAGAAAGCTTCACATGTTGAATGCGGGAATTGATTATTCAACTATTGTCCTCTGTGGTTGAGGGCTTCCCCTGGAGGCATTAAATTCCTGGCATTTTTGAAGAAGAGATAGAGAGAGGCTGGGTATATGAGGTTGGAAGCATGCATGGAGACTGTGCACTCAGCCGAGGGGGGCCAAGAGGATATGGAGTGAGGAGACACCAAGGGGCCAAGATTTGGATGCACCATTTCATTGAATCTTTCCAGTAATGCCAGGTGCTCATCAGAGTCAGGGCTAGAGTAAGGTGAGTGAGCACCAAAAGGCTGAGTCATGGAGATAAATAATATTTTCACACAACACTTTAAAAACTCAAAATTAATCCAAAAGTGATTCATGCTAAAGAAAAATCAACATTTTAACTAAAGACAGGATCCAGCCTTGTACTTGCATGACTCTACTTCATTTGCATCACCTTAGTACTGGCCCTGGCTCCAGTGAACCTTTCTTTATGAAAATAGGTTGCTGTAGATGACCAATTTGACTTCAGAAGAAATACTGCATGATGATATTATTAATCTTGACTACTAAGTTTTTGGCACTCTTATATTTTGCTACTGAGGCAAGTGCCCCACTTGCCTCACCCTAGCCCTGGCCCTGGCCTTAGTATTATCTCCATCTTCCAGAAGAAGAAGCTGAGTCTGAGACACTTGAGGCAGATTGCTCGAAATCATGTAGGTGACCCCGGAGACTCCAGAGTGAGTGACATCAACCCCCAATGTGGATCTCTCTCCCAGTCACTGGCCTTTTAGTGGCTATGTCAAGATAGTGTATGCCTTAGTTAGAACTCTCCAGAGAAACAGAACTGATAGGATATAGGGAGATAGGTTGGTAGATGGATAAATGAGAGGACATTTATTACGGGAATTGGCTCACATGATTATGAAGACTGAGAAGTCCCACGATATGTTGTCTGCACACTGGAAAGCCAGGGAAGCAGTAGTGTGGCTCAGCAGATGGTGTAACTCTGAGTCCAAAGCTGAAAGGCCTGAGAATTTGGGGGGCCGCTGATGTCAGTCCCAGACTCCAAAGACCCAAGAATCTGGAGTTCTGCGGTATAAGGGCAAGAGAAGAAGCGTGTCTCAGCTCGAGAGAGAAAGAGAGAGAGAGCACTCCAGTTCACCTTTCCTTTGCTTTTTTGTACTATACAAGCCCCTCAACATTGGATAGTGCCCACCCACATTGGATGAAAGTGGTTTTTATTTATTCAGTCCACTGATTTAAATGCCGGTCTCTTCCGGAAACACCGTCACAGACATGGCCTAAAACAATGCTTTATCAGCTATCAGGGTATTCCTGAATCCATCAAATTGACACCTGAAATTAACCATCAGAGTGTTGAAGTGATACTTCAGTTCCCCACCTCTGCCCACTCTCCTAAGCTTTCACCTAGTTCGAGTACAATTGTAAGAACTAGGCATATAGCTTTGCAAGAAAAAGTACAGCAGAGTTAAATTGATAAAGAAATTCTAATTCCTGGCTGCTTTTCAAGCTACATGTAGATGCAGCAAACTGCAAACTTGCCAATTATATGAAGGTCTATTGAGATGTTGCAGCTGCATGTGTTTATTTCATAACTGTAGAGTACAACTTGGGAGTATGTGTGTGCTGTAAAAAGAGAAGTTGGACATTTTATAATTTTTCAATATCTAATAATTGCACATGAATGTACCTGATTTTCCATTAGCTAAATGGGGTTGCCAAGAAGAACTAATGAATATTGAATGGTTGAGTTCTGTCACTTTTTAAAGGAGGGACTGGACATGAAATGATTTCTTTTAATACAGAGACAAAGACAAGTGACTTTAGAATTTAATGAAAGGCGCCGGATTGGAAAGCTCACTGATGCAAACTTGCTTCCTCTCCACATGCACTTGCAGAAGGTTCTCAATATGGGTTTTACTGCCATATTGACAGCTTAACTGATGACTTGTTAGACACAAAGCTTTAGGATACAAAGCAGGTAAATGATACAGGTTGCCACCAAAGCACCTTATACCCAGCTCTTTCGTTTTGGGTCCTCACAAATGGTAAAAATGTGAGCTGGGTGTTTTCCTATTGAAAATGTCATTGATGTACTGTGAAATTCCAATAGTTTTGGAGAGAACTATTCTGAAATTTCTGATTTGGCTGTTTTCATGGTAAGACTTAAATATTGGTGTTCACCAGCTCTCTTCTTCATTATTGACCATGCCATGCTTTTGTTTTCCTGGAGATGGATTTCTCCCTTAAAATGCATGCAGTGATATTTTTATGTTACCTATATAGACAGGCATTTATTTGCTCCTTTACTTAAAATGATTCTAGAGGCACACAAGACAATGGCTTTGACATATCTCTGTTGGAGATCCCAAGGTGGACAGATGTCCATTGAATGACCACAGGTTGAGTTTAAGACCCAGCTTCTTAAAAGTGGGACAGGCTACAGTCATTATCTATTGAGTTTCTAAAATTAATTGGAAATGTTGGCTATTAAAGGGACAGAGAATAAATGAATCCTAATGCATTTTAGGAGCATAAAATTAGAATGATGTTGCTTGATTGACAGCAGTCTAATGTTACTAGCAATTATCTGGTTAAAAAAGGGAGGGGGGCATGTTTCTTCGAAGGCACAATCTTCATTTTTGTACTTGGTAAATTATTAACCATTCTATTAGGAAAATAATGAGGAGCTGCAGATTAAATGGCAAAGGCACAGTTAAGTAAAAAAATGCCTTTTGATAATTTTGACCTTGGAAATGTGATGGGTTTGGATTAGAAATAGACTAGTTGGTTCCTCATCTTAGATCTTTTTATTGAAACATAAGGTATGCCTGGCTGTAAACTCAATACAAGAACAGTAAGGCTATTCCATTGCCTAGAATAAAGGACATTATAAATATATGGAAAATGTCAGAATAAATTTAAGTACCTTCAAGAAGCATCTGCTGAAGGACTACTGTCAAAAATTCTGTGCTATGACCTTGAGAACAAAAAGAATATAAGAGCTGGTTATTGCCAATGAGGAGTTTACTATGTGCCTGGGGAAACAAACAGAAGTAAGTGAAGAAGTACAGTTCTCATGACTGTAATCCATATGGGTCAAATGAAGTGAAGTGCTACATTGTATGTTAAATATAATTTGGTAATAATGGTAGTTTTAAGGGTATGAATTATGAACATTATTAGTTAAAGGAGTTTAAATGAAAGGAATACTTGTAGCCAATTAAGAAATATGATAGGAGTGCTTGCAATGAGTACGGCACGTGCTAGCTATTATCGGAGGGGCAGATGGAGTACACAAAGTTCTTGCCCCAGTTAGTTTGCAATCTACTACCTTCTGGCAACTCTGTCTCCACCCCTTTTCGGCTATCTTTTTTTCTCTTGTCATTAAATACTGGAGTTCCTCAAGATTCAGTCCAGAGCCATCTCCTTTTCTGAGTCTTTACTTTCTCCATCTGGAAAATCTCATCCATTCCCATGGCTTCAATAAACAGATGTTTCACAGATTTGCACTTTCAGCCCAGACAGCTCCTCTAACTCCAGAACCATACACCCAACTGCCTCATTGACATTGCTTCTTGAATGTCTCAAAGGATCAAACATACACGCACACACAACACACACACATGCGCGTGCATGCACAAAACTGGAATTGTGATTGAATTTCCCTCCCCACTTAGTCTCTTTCCAAAGTTTCCTAGCTCAGAAAATGGTCCTAACAATTAGTGGACTGATTCAAGGCAGATGCAAGCCAGAAAACTGGAGGTCATCTCCAATGCTGCCATCCTTCTCACCGTGCTATACACTTCACTGTCAAGGCCTGGAAGCTTAACCTCCTAAATAACTGGCAAAGGTGACCACATCTCTCCATTGTACACCAGTCTGTGTCCTTTGTTATGTAAGTTTCTTTGTACTTACTCTCATGAGATCACATTTCTTCCCCTTATTGCCCCTAGTTGGTTGTTAGGTAGTTGCATCAGGCACAGCTAGTTGCCTGCTCATCACACATTCCCACCTTTTCCTGTAATAACCAAATCTGAATTTTGTTCCAGTATCTGCTCCTTCCTGCATGACTCAGGGGTGGATCACCTTATTTCCATCTCCTTGTAAATCCCATTGACAATGATTGGTTAAGAAGTGGGCACATAACCCACTTTGGACCAATGCCACAAAAGGGAATATGTGCTAGGTGACTTTAGAGATGGTATTTCTTGCTGTTAAGAAGAGGATGCAGGCCGGGCGCCATGGTTCACACCTGCAATCCCAGCACTTTGGGAGGCCGAGGTGGGCGGATCATGAGGTTGGGAGATCGAGACCATACTGGCTAACATGGTGAAACCCCCGTCTCTACTAAAAATACAAAAAAATTATCCAGGCGTGGTGGCAGGTGCCTGCAGTCCCAGCTACTCGGGAGGCTAAGGCAGGAGAATGGCATGAACCCAGGAGGCAGAGCTTGCAGTGAACCCAGATCACACCACTGCACTTCAGCCTGGGCAACAGTGCGAGACTCCATCAAAAAAAAAAAAAAAGAAGACAATTCAGAAGGAAACAGTCCATTTCTGCGTCTACTGACCAGGATGAGGCCTCAGTCATGGAACAGTTGCCTGGAACAGCTGCAGTCATGCTGATGCCAGCATGAAGATGGAGCCCACAGAAAGAGGAGGGCAGCTCTGAGACACCAGCAAGCAGGTGGAGTCACCTTACCACCAAACTTCCTTCGAGAGGTGGCAAATGTTCATATTGTTTTTGCCAATTTGAAGTGAAGATTTTCTATTACTTAAAGCAGGAGTTATCTTAGTGGACACAGTTTCATTCTCAACTGAATGATTATTTGAATACTAATAAAAAAAGTATCTCAACTAGACTATATCTATGTCTGCTTTGCTTGTAGTTGGATTCTCAGTACGGAGGACCATGTCTGCATTTAGTAGGAATTCAGGGACTATTTCATGGATGAATGAATGTCCTAGTCATGGAAATAGTAGTAAACATGATAACAAGAAAAGTCATGATACTAGATGATATTTGATGATTGCCAGTGACTGGTAAGGATGTAAGTTTCAGAGGAATTTGGAAGAGGAATAAACCAGAGTGGTCTATGTGGCTGCAGTGATCTTCACAGAGGAGATAAACTTGGAGGTGATCTTCAAGCACTGGTTGGATTTAGACAGACAGACAAACAAACAGAAATGGTGGCAGTGGGGAGAGAATACATCAGGAAGGGATCCATGGGCAAGAGATTGAGCATATTTTTGTCAGTGCCTCAGCTTGAAATTGGAAAGGATGAGATGTCCTTGAAAGCTACATATCAGTGTGTACCTGTTCTGAGAGAAATGGAAAACCCTTAAAGATTGTTGAGCAAGAGTGTGACCTAACCTTCTGTATCTAGCTAGTACTTAACTCCTGGGTGAAGGTGGCCCTCACTATAAAATCTCAAATTATTAGAGAAAGAGAAGGGACCTGTCTATGTCCATGATTGTGCAATTATACATACAATGGGCAATGTAATTTTTAAAAAGATCCCCTTTCATTTTAAGCTTTTAAAAGCATGTCTCCCTAGTTGAAATTGAAAGAATAATTGCAGACATGGTGTCTTACCTGTGGGCAGATTCCATAGTCATTCATTTTCAAATATCTGATGTCAGTAATTTAAGTGAGACTTCCAGAACATTATTCCTCTGTGTTACAATGTCGGCCACTCAATAATTTTAAATTGATTCATTGCTATACCTAATGGAAAAAATTATTTTAAGTACTCTACCCATTTTCCCTGAGGGGAGATGCCTGGGGAGCCTACCGTTCAATAGTTCTCTTGATGTCATGACTTGATTTTAGTGCCTCTTCAATAAGTTTTTAAGGGATTTGGAGTAGAAATTTAAACATTTTCTAATACTAATTGGGGAAACCCAATGTTTTGGAAAGTAGAATTACTTGTGTCTTAAAAACATAAATTTTACAATTAAACTTAAAAAAAGGATTAATTTGAAATACAGTTGACCTTCAAACAATACAGGTTTGAACTGCACGGGTCCACTTATACATGAATTTTCTTCTACCTCTGTCGCCCCTGAGATAGCAAGACAAGCCCCTCCCCTCCATCCTCTTCTCCAGCCTCAATGTGAAGACAATGGGATGAAGACCTTTATGATGATCCACTTTGACTTAATGGATAGTAAGCACATTTTCTCTTCTGTAAGATTTTCTTAATAACATTTTCTTTTTTCTAGTTTATCTTATTGTAAGAATATAGTATATAACATACAAAATATGTGTTTACTCTTCATGTTATTGGTAAGGCTTCTGGTCAATAGTAGGACATTAGTAGTTAAGTTTTGGAGGAATCAAAAGTTGTAAGTCTATGTTTGACTGTGCAGGAATCTGTGCTCCTAACCCCCATGTTGTTCAAGGATCAACTGTAGTTATAAATGCTTGCTCTTTTTTTTTTTTTTCTGTCAGTTTCAGGACTTTAAAATATTTGTAATTTGGTACATATTGCTTTAGAAAAACTTATATGTATAAACACGATTGTATTCCTAGCCATACTTAAATAAAAAATGGTTCAATATATAGAAATGATTTTATTTTATATATTTTTAATAAATATGTATTTATTCTGTGTATAGAAACTTACTTAACCTCCTAAGGATTACTCAGTCCTTTATTAGTTTGACTTCTGTAATTGCAAGTAACAGAATGGGATTTGGCTAACTTAAGAAAAAAAAAAGAAAGGTGAAGGGGCAGGAGCGGGTCTCAGAATCCAAGCAAAAAGCTGAGGCCTCAGGAGGGGCAAGAAGGGATATAGAAGGACAAGAAGGGGGTTCAGGGATTGTTGGTGACAGACAATAGTGTGGTCTCCTAAGGACACTGCCATGGTGGTAAAGTAGCTTCATTCCTTTCAGTCTGTTAGTTTCTTGGCACATGATTTAAGTTCCAGGGAGAGAGAAAGGATGATATGATTATAATCAGCCTAGCTTGGGTCTCTTGCCTATTTCTTTCTAAACCAAGGATGCAGCCAGTGCAGTGTAGACCCTGCAAAAAGGGTCTTCCCCAAGGCCAATGCAGGGTGCTCTTTCCATAGAAATGAGGCCGCCTGTGGATGCAGCCCAGGTGAAAAAGCCAGATGTCACTTACAGCATTGCTCACCTGGACTCTTAGGTGCCATTTCTTGCCAAACTTCTTCTTTCAAATTCAGCCTCCAAACTGGCTGCCAGAGTGATCCTTATAAAACCTCAAATTGACTCTCACCCTTCTTGACTTAACACTTGTCAGTGACTCCTTAAGGACTCAGTGATTTTTTTCTTTTTTTTAGTGTCATTTCTCACCTTTCTCATCCTGCATCTCCAGCCTCTAAAACTGCTTAGGGCATCTCCCATCTCTGCTCTGCACCGCTCTCCCCACTGCTTGGGGTTAGAGCTTCCACGTTCTGGGTTCCTGCTGTGTGTTTGTCCATCGCTGTATTTACCATACCAGGTTATGATGATCTGCTGAAGGACCTGTTTCATGCAGGAGGATTGTATCTCACTCATTTTTGTGTCTCTAGACATTACACACCACCTGCCTTTATTATTCACATTTTGCTCAATAAATTTTTGCTTAATGAGTAATTTAATGAATGCAGCATGTTTATCCTTGATGTTCCTTTACAGATAACTGTGGCAAAACCTGATGTCTATAATAGCTATCATCTTTTGGGAAGCTAACTAGCTTCCAACGATGTATTATTGTTCATCCAAATTCCTTAAAGGAATTCTTCACTTGGGAGCCTATCTCTGCTGTGAAAAAAAAAAAAAAAAACAACAAAAACCCTAGTTTATGTTTTCCCAGGCTTATTTTTTATGTTTCCTTGCTATTTCAGAGGTATAGAGATGAAGACGTACATTTTCATAGTGAGGGAAATATTGCTAGGTACTTTTCTTTCTTTTTTAAACTTTTATTTTAGGTTCAAAGGTACATGTGCAGGTTGGTTATATAGGTAAACCTGTGTCATAAGGGTTTGTTATACAGATTATTTTGTCACCTGGGTACTAAACTTAGTACCCAATAGTTATTTTTTCTGATCCTCTCCCTTCACCCACCCTCCACCCTCAAGTAGACCTCAGTGTCTGTTGTTCCCCTTTTTGTGTCCTTGCAGTCTCATCATTTAGCTCCCACTTATAAGTGAGAACATGTGGTATTTGGTTTTCTGCGTTAGTTTGCTAAGGATTATGGCCTCCAGCTCCATCCATGTTCCTGCAAAGGACATGATCTCATTCTTTTTATGGCTGCATAGTATTCCATGGTGTATATGTATCACATTTGCTTTATCCAGTCTACCATTGATGGGCATGTAGGTTTATTGCATGTCTTTACTATAGTGAATAGTGCTGCAATTAACATAATATGTGCATATGTCTTTATGGTAGAATGGCTTATATTCCTTTGGTTATATACCCAGTAATGGGATTGCTGGGTTGAATGGTATTTCTGTTTTTACCTCTTTGAAGAATGGCCACACTGCTTTCATTAGGTACTTCTCTAAAGCAGAAATGGGAAAATCATAAAGTGACTTGGAATAACTTCCATTACTACATGTAGTGTTCAGCTCTCAGTACCAGTAATTTCATATTGCTCGTCTTCTAGAATGTTTACTTCCCTGCCTTTTTTTTTCCTACTAGCATAACATTGGAAGCTCTCGTGAATTTGTTGTAGACTATCACCCCAAATCCTCTTAAGCCTTTTTGCTCTTTAGAATTCTCAGTTTATGTCTGTGCCTCATAGTATTTTTCCCAAAGTGTATTGTTTTATGTTCTTGTAAATTGAACTCATCACAGTTAAACTGGTGTGCCTCTCCAAGGTCTCTGGATTATTCTGTACTGTTGATCTATTTTTCACTGTTTATGATTTTCTGCAAATAAGAATAATGTACAATTTATTTTGTGCTTCAGATCATTAATAAGGATATTAAATAGCATGTGCTTCAGATTTTGCCTTCTGGCATCCTGCTTTTCCCAATTTGATTCTGGCCTGTTAACAGTTATTTTTCATTCTGTCAGGTTTTTTTTTTTTGGTGGGGGGAATTCTTGTTAAAATATTGTTGTAGTATTTTTAACAGAAAGTAGCTTGTAACTTTTCTCCATTTCAGCACCGAGAAGCAAATAACCAAGATAAATTATGTCAAAAGATCCTTTTATTTTCCCCTGAAATGTATGTTTTTGGGGGGAGTGTTAGTTGAATATTATAATATTTGTTAGTTGAATATTATAAAACTAAAAAATAGTGTTAGTTGAGTATTATAATATACCATCAACCACTTACATAGTTCTTGCTATTCTCCAGAACTATTCTGGGTATTATGCATGGAATAGCTCATTTAATGTTCACGACAACCCAATGAAGTAGGTCTAATTATTTCCTTCATCTTGCCGATTAGAAAACTGAGGCACAGGGGGGCGGAGCAAGATGGCCGAATAGGAACAGCTTCAGTCTCCATCTCCCAGCGCGAGCAACACAGAAGACTGGTGATTTCTGCATTTTCAACTGAGGTACCGGGGTCATCTCACTCGGGAGTGCCGGACAATCGGTGCTGGTCAGCTGCTGCAGCCCGACCAGCGAGAGCTGAAGCAGGGCGAGGCATCGCCTCACCTGGGAAGCGCGAGGGGGAAGGGAGTCCCTTTTCCTAGCCAGGGGAACTGAGACACACAACACCTGGAAAATCGGGTAACTCCCACCCCAATACTGCGCTGTAACACCGGCACACCGGAGATTATATCCCACACCTGGCCGGGAGGGTCCCACGCCCAGGGAGCCTCCCTCCTTGCTAACACAGCAGTCTGCGGCAATCTAACCACAAGGCAGCAGCGAGGCTGGGGGAGGGGCGCCCGCCATCGCTGAGGCTTAAGTAGGTAAATAAAGCCGCTGGGAAGCTCGAACTGGGTGGAGCTCACAGCAGCTCAAGGAAACCTGCCTGTCTCTGTAGACTCTGCCTCTGGGGACAGGGCTCAGCTCAAGCAGCAGAGGCCTGTCCAGACGCGAACGACTCTGTCTGACAGCTTTGAAGAGAGCAGTGGATCTCCCAACACGGAGGTTGAGATCTGAGAAGGGGCAGTCTGCCTGCTCAAGTGGGTCACTGACCCCTGAGTAGCCTAACTGGGAGACATCCCCCACTAGGGGCAGTCTGACACCCCACACCTCACAGGGTGGAGTACACCCCTGAGAGGAAGCTTCCAAAGCAAGAATCAGACAGGTGCACTCGCTGTTCAGCAATATTCTATCTTCTGCAACCTCTGCTGCTGATACCCAGGCAAACAGGGTCTGGAGTGGACCTCAAGCAATCTCCAACAGACCTATAGCTGAGGGTCCTGACTGTCAGAAGGAAAACTATCAAACAGGAAGGACACCTATATCAAAACCCCATCAGTACGTCACCATCATCAAAGACCAGAGACAGATAAAACCACAAAGATGGGGAAAAAGCAGGGCAGAAAAGCTGGAAATTCAAAAAATAAGAGCGCATCTCCTCCTGCAAAGGAGCACAGCCCATCGCCAGCAATGGATCAAAGCTGGTCAGAGAATGATTTTGATGAGATGAGAGAAGAAGGCTTCAGTCCATCAAACCTCTCAGAGCTAAAGGAGGAATTACGTACCCGGCACAAAGAAACTAAAAATCTTGAAAAAAGAGTGGAAGAATTGACAGCTAGACTAATTAATGCAGAGAAGGTCATAAACGAAATGACAGAGATGAAAACCATGACACGAGAAATACGTGACAAATGCACAAGCTTCAGTAACCGACTCGATCAACTGGAAGAAAGAGTATCAGCGATGGAGGATCAAATGAATGAAATGAAGCGAGAAGAGAAACCAAAAGAAAAAAGAAGAAAAAGAAATGAACAAAGCCTGCAAGAAGTATGGGATTATGTAAAAAGACCAAATCTACGTCTGATTGGGGTGCCTGAAAGTGAGGGGGAAAATGGAACCAAATTGGAAAACACTCTACAGGATATCATCCAGGAGAACTTCCCCAACCTAGCAGGGCAGGCCAACATTCAAATTCAGGAAATACAGAGAACGCCACAAAGATACTCCTCCAGAAGAGCAACTCCAAGACACATAATTGCCAGATTCACCAAAGTTGAAATGAAGGAAAAAATCTTAAGGGCAGCCAGAGAGAAAGGTCGGGTTACCCACAAAGGGAAGCCCATCAGACTGACAGCAGATCTCTCGGCAGAAACTCTACAAGCCAGAAGAGAGTGGGGGCCAATATTCAACGTTCTTAAAGAAAAGAATTTTAAACCCAGAATTTCATATCCAGCCAAACTAAGTTTCATAAGTGAAGGAGAAATAAAATTCTTTACAGATAAGCAAATGCTTAGAGATTTTGTCACCACCAGGCCTGCCTTACAAGAGACCCTGAAGGAAGCCCTAAACATGGAAAGGAACAACCGGTACCAGCCATTGCAAAAACATGCCAAAATGTAAAGACCATCGAGCCTAGGAAGAAACTGCATCAACTAACGAGCAAAATAACCAGTTAATATCATAATGGCAGGATCAAGTTCACACATAACAATATTAACCTTAAATGTAAATGGACTAAATGCTCCAATTAAAAGACACAGACTGGCAAACTGGATAAAGAGTCAAGACCCATCAGTCTGCTGTCTTCGGGAGACCCATCTCACATGCAGAGACATACATAGGCTCAAAATAAAGGGATGGAGGAAGATCTACCAAGCAAATGGAGAACAAAAAAAAGCAGGGGTTGCAATCCTAGTCTCTGATAAAACAGACTTTAAACCATCAAAGATCAAAAGAGACAAAGAAGGCCATTACATAATGGTAAAGGGATCAATCCAACAGGAAGAGCTAACTATCCTAAATATATATGCACCTAATACAGGAGCACCCAGATTCATAAAGCAAGTCCTTAGAGACTTACAAAGAGACTTAGACTCCCATACAATAATAATGGGAGACTTCAACACTCCACTGTCAACATTAGACAGATCAACGAGACAGAAAGTTAACAAGGATATCCAGGAATTGAACTCATCTCTGCACCAAGCGGACCTAATAGACATCTATAGAACTCTCCACCCCAAGTCAACAGAATATACATTCTTCTCAGCACCACATCACACTTATTCCAAAATAGACCACATAATTGGAAGTAAAGCACTCCTCAGCAAATGTAAAAGAACAGAAATTATAACAAACTATCTCTCTGACCACAGTGCAATCAAACTAGAACTCAGGACTAAGAAACTCAATCAAAACCGCTCAACTACATGGAAACTGAACAACCTGCTCCTGAATGACTACTGGGTACATAACGAAATGAAAGCAGAAATAAAGATGTTCTTTGAAACCAATGAGAACAAAGATACAACATACCAGAATCTCTGGGACACATTTAAAGCAGTGTGTAGAGGGAAATTTATAGCACTAAGTGCCCACAAGAGAAAGCAGGAAAGATCTAAAATTGACACTCTAACATCACAATTAAACGAACTAGAGAGGCAAGAGCGAACACATTCAAAAGCTAGCAGAAGGCAAGAAATAACTAAGATCAGAGCAGAACTGAAGGAGATAGAGACACAAAAAACCCTCCAAGAAATCAATGAATCCAGGAGTTGGTTTTTTGAAAAGATCAACAAAATTGACAGACCGCTAGCAAGGCTAATAAAGAAGAAAAGAGAGAGGAATCAAATAGACACAATAAAAAATGATAAAGGGGATATCACCACCGACCCCACAGAAATACAAACTACCATCAGAGAATACTATAAACACCTCTACTCATTTCAACTAGAAAATCTAGAAGAAATGGATAATTTCCTGGACATGTACACTCTCCCAAGACTAAACCAGGAAGAAGTTGAATCCCTGAATAGACCAATAGCAGCCTCTGAAATTGAGGCAACAATTAATAGCCTACCCACCAAAAAAAGCCCAGGACCAGATGGATTCACAGCTGAATTCTACCAGAGGTACAAGGAGGAGCTGGTACCATTCCTTCTGAAACTATTCCAATCAATAGAAAAAGAGGGAATCCTCCCTAACTCATTTTATGAGGCCAACATCATCCTGATACCAAAGCCTGGCAGAGACACAACAAAAAAAGAGAATTTTAGACCAATCTCCCTGATGAACATCGATGCAAAAATCCTCAATAAAATACTGGCAAACCGGATTCAGCAGCACATCAAAAAGCTTATCCACCATGATCAAGTGGGCTTCATCCCTGGGATGCAAGGCTGGTTCAACATTCGCAAATCAATCAACGTAATCCAGCATATCAACAGAACCAAAGACAAGAACCACATGATTATCTCAATAGATGCAGAAAAGGCTTTTGACAAAATTCAACAGCCCTTCATGCTAAAAACGCTCAATAAATTCGGTATTGATGGAACGTACCTCAAAATAATAAGAGCTATTTATGACAAACCCACAGCTAATATCATACTGAATGGGCAAAAACTGGAAAAATTCCCTTTGAAAACTGGCACAAGACAGGGATGCCCTCTCTCACCACTCCTATTCAACATAGTGTTGGAAGTTCTGGCTAGGGCAATCAGGCAAGAGAAAGAAATCAAGGGTATTCAGTTAGGAAAAGAAGAAGTCAAATTGTCCCTGTTTGCAGATGACATGATTGTGTATTTAGAAAACCCCATCGTCTCAGCCCAAAATCTTCTTAAGCTAATAAGCAACTTCAGCAAAGTCTCAGGATACAAAATTAATGTGCAAAAATCACAAGCATTCTTATACACCAGTAACAGACAAGCAGAGAGCCAAATCAGGAATGAACTTCCATTCACAATTGCTTCAAAGGGAATAAAATACCTAGGAATCCAACTTACAAGGGATGTAAACGACCTCTTCAAGGAGAACTACAAACCACTGCTCAGTGAAATAAAAGAGGACACAAACAAATGGAAGAACATACCATGCTCATGGATAGGAAGAATCAATATCGTGAAAATGGCCATACTGCCCAAGGTTATTTATAGATTCAATGCCATCCCCATCAAGCTACCAATGAGTTTCTTCACCGAATTGGAAAAAACTGCTTTAAAGTTCGTATGGAACCAAAAAAGAGCCCGCATTGCCAAGACAATCCTAAGTCAAAAGGACAAAGCCGGAGGCGTCACGCTACCTGACTTCAAACTATACTACAAGGCTACAGTAACCAAAACAGCATGGTACTGGTACCAAAACAGAGATATAGACCAATGGAACAGAATGGAGCCTTCAGAAATAATGCCACACATCTACAACCATCTGATCTTTGACAAACCTGACAAAAACAAGAAATGGGGAAAGGATTCCCTATTTAATAAATGGTGCTGGGAAAATTGGCTAGCCATAAGTAGAAAGCTGAAACTGGATCCTTTCCTTACTCCTTATACGAAGATTAATTCAAGATGGATTAGAGACTTAAATGTTAGACCTAATACCATAAAAACCCTAGAAGAAAACTTAGGTAGTACCATTCAGGACATAGGCATGGGCAAGGACTTCATGTCTAAAACACCAAAAGCAACGGCAGCAAAAGCCAAAATTGACAAATGGGATCTAATTAAACTAAAGAGCTTCTGCACAGCAAAAGAAACTACCATCAGAGTGAACAGGCAACCTACAGAATGGGAGAAAATTTTTGCAATCTACTCATCTGACAAAGGGCTAATTTCCAGAATCTACAAAGAACTCAAACAAATATACAAGAAAAAAACAAACAACCCCATCAAAAAGTGGGGAAAGGATATGAACAGACATTTCTCAAAAGAAGACTTTCATACATCCAACAGACACATGAAAAAATGCTCATCATCACTGGCCATCAGAGAAATGCAAATCAAAACCACAATGAGATACCATCTCACACCAGTTAGAATGGCAATCATTAAAAAATCAGGAAACAACAGGTGTTGGAGAGGATGTGGAGAAATAGGAACACTTTTACACTGTTGGTGGGATTGTAAACTAGTTCAACCACTATGGAAAACAGTATGGCGATTCCTCAAGGATCTAGAACTAGATGTACCATATGACCCAGCCATCCCACTACTGGGTATATACCCAAAGGATTATAAATTATGCTACTACAAAGACACATGCACACGTATGTTTATTGCGGCACTATTCACAATAGCAAAGACTTGGAATCAACCCAAATGTCCATCAGTGACAGACTGGATTAAGAAAATGTGGCACATATACACCATGGAATACTATGCAGCCATAAAAAAGGATGAGTTTGCGTCCTTTGTAGGGACATGGATGCAGCTGGAAACCATCATTCTCAGCAAACTATCACAAGAAGAGAAAACCAAACACCGCATGTTCTCACTCATAGGTGGGAACTGAACAATGAGCTCACTTGGACTCGGGAAGGGGAACATCACACACTGGGGCCTATCATGGGGAGGGGGGAGGGGGGAGGGATTGCATTGGGGAGTTATACCTGATATAAATGATGAATTGATGGGTGCTGACGAGTTGATGGGTGCAGCACACCAACATGGCACATGTATACATATGTAACAAACCTGCACGTTATGCACATGTACCCTAGAACTTAAAGTATAATAATAAAAAAAAAAAAAGAAAACTGAGGCACAAATGAACCAGATAAATTGCTTAAGTCATACAGCTAAGTAAGTGTCAGAGCCAAGACTCAAACTCAGGCTGTTTGCTTTGGAATCTGAGCTCTTAACCATCACACTAGGTTGGATTCAACCAAGGCCTCCTTAAGTGAGAGATACTGGAATGAACCAGAAATGGGTTCTATCGTCAAGATGTTTGCAACAGAACACAAGATTTGCAAACAAGCAACCTATGTCTCCCTCTTCCTTCTCTTTACTTATCTCTCCAGTCAATCTGCAATAACTTTAACCTTCATCCTACTTCTTCTCTCCATCTTCATTACTACCACTTTGGTTCGGGACATAATTATCACATGCTGTGATTTCTACAACTATCCCCTCAACTGATATTCCTGATTCCATCTTGGGGCCCCGAAAGCTCATTCTCCACAATGTAGACCAACTTACTTTATAAAAATACAAAAATAATCTTATATCTTCCCTGCCTAAAGCCCTCACAAAATGTAGGGCCAGAAGGTGAGGAAAGGGTAAGTGTCTCCAGGAAAATAAGGTTTCAGTTTCCAGAATAAGGGGGAGTGGATGCTGGTCAAGAAAACACAGTGGATGCCCATCTTATATCAATCATTCAGAAGGTATGGGGCATGCAATTGATATCATACAGGGCTCTTTATTTAAATGCCTCCAATTACTAAAACTAATTTATAATTTTGATTAAATTTCTTCTTTTGAATAATTTTGAATAATCGCTTATAAGCAATAACTTGAATTTCACTTGATATATAGAGAAAGTGATCTAGAAAGAGGTTAGGTGATTGAAAATCATTAAAATGTCTGTAAAGAAGAAATTTGAATTTTCTTTGCAACAGAACATCACATTATTCATATAGAATATTACAACTCAGGAAATATTTTTAAAATCACTCCTTAGCCGAGGTACAGGTATGACTCCCCTGCTTATCTGCTTGAGAATTTATCATCATGATGAGACAAGTGTCATGAGTGAATTGGACCCAGAACTGCAAAAATTCAGTCAGTCTGTTTTGCTTGAGTTCATCCTAACGCCACATGGAGGTTATCTAAATGGATGTGGTCAAGGTGCTCTGTCATTTATCATTTGAAAATGCTCACCCATCTCAGGAAGATCTTGGCTTCATTGGCAAATCAAGTGAGAACTGAAGCTCAGTGAATCTATTGAATCATCCCACTTTTATGTAGAATAAATTTAGGTTTGGGGCTTTAACTCTCTTGCAACAATCAGTTATATGATGAATTGTGGACCATTCACTAAGTTTTATCATAAACTCTGCCATCTTTAGATGTGTCCTGTGTTACTAGCCTTAGAAATGGCTGTGCTTTGGTGACAATACAAAAAAAAAAAAAAAAAAAAAACCAAAAAAAACAAAACTGTATCCTGCGCTTGAATAATACAGAGAATGAAAAATGTGTAGGGGTAAGAAAAGACATGAGTATAATGTTTGTGGCCAAGAGAAGTGTTTCTATGTAGTCAATAGTCTCAGATCCTTCGGCATGTCCTGAACAATGACTTCCTCTGTGCCGATTTTCTGCTAAGGTAGCATTTGTTCAGCTTTCATGAATGATCCATTGTATGGGATGGTATCTGAGACCAACAATTGTTCTTGAAGTTATTAGCATCTCAGGCCAATCTTTACTAGCTTAGTCTAAACTCTGTTTGACTATCAATGTAATATTGAGAACCTGGAAGTATCAGAGCAGGTTGGAAAGATGCTACTTTTTAAGGAATAAAGGTTGGTTGTGATCCTAGATTTTAGAGACATTAAAAGGCTAAAACATTATCTATTTCTTTTATGATTATGATTATTGATTACTGCTATGAAAAAATTACCCAAATTGATAGCTTAAAATAACCATTTTCTTTTGCTCATTATTTAGATGGTCAGGAATTAGAAAAGGGCTTAGCTAACCTGCTCTCATTTGGGATCTCTCATGGGGTCAGATGTCATCCAGGGCTGTAGTCATTTGGAAGCTTGACTAGGCAGGGCATCCTCATATGAGGATGGTTGCAGCGGATGTGACTACCATGGCATTTCCAGCATGTTGGTCTCAGGGTAATCAGATGTGTTATATGGAGCTTAGCCATCCCCCTATGCCGAGCATGCCAAGAAAACAAAGAAGAGACTGCACGGACTTTTCTCACTTACCCTCAGAATTATGCAGCATCGCTTCCACTGCATTCCCTTGGTTACTGGTCACTAACACCAGTCCAGATTCAAGGGAGGGGACATAGGCCTCACTTATCATGGGAGAAGTGTTAAAGAAGTTGCACTCATATTTTAAAATTATCAAAGGGGTCAGCAGTGGGTACTTGGGAATACCTTCCTCCTGTTGCCCAGGGTAATTTCTGGGAGTATCCACCACTGAGATACTTTAACATTTTTCATAATGATGAAAATTATGGAGACATGATTTTACTTCAGTGTTCCTCTTTAAGGCCCATCGTAAAATACCAATGTATTATTTCTCTTCTGAAGCAGAGCCAAGAATTTTATCCCAACTGCTATATGGGGAGAAGAATAAAAACTGAGAAGTGTTTGGATCTGACTCAAAAAATTGGGATTTTAAATCCACCTGTAATGCAAAACCATTCTTACCCAATGCTTTGTAAATTCTCTACTGAGTTTGACAAGATTTTATTTTTAGCCCAGCAAATAAAAAACCCATTTGAACTACCTCATTCTTGAATAGCCACATATTAAAGATAAATATGGGGCTATGAATGATATGTTGTCTGCTTTGTAAAATCAAGAGAATACAAATTGTGCAGCCCTTTTAATAAGCAATTTCTTTCCATAGACCTTTAATACTAGCAAATCTGTAAAGGTCTATTGCTGACCCAGATTATCCTATAGAAAAATGAATCTTTTCAAAGTCAACATTAAAATTCACATTATTCAGGGCTCTCTTTTTCATGGTTTATCTTCGAGCATGCCTATGGGAGTGGTTTTGCTCCACATACAATAGTATCATTGTTGTCTTTAGCTCAGTTAGTCCTACGGTGTTATCCATTATACACAGGAGTGTATAATGGCTCAAATACCTATCCTCAATTTTATTTTTCTCCTCTGCGAGAGAGTCTTTCAGATATAATGTAGTTAATGATAGTCTACATATAAAGGTAAGGCACCTAATTCTTCACAATTATAGTGGTGGACTATTACTGAAGACTGAATCTCAGGGTAGACACATGTAGGCTTTATTTTAATGGCATCCCAATGAATGATGAGTTCTATATTTCAAGCTAGTGAATTAAAATAGGCTGTTGCATTTGCATCTGTTGAAATAAAGTAATTCTCCTTGACTTAGTATGTGGAAGTTAAGATAACCATGAAAATTACTTAATATTGCTTTTATTTTCTGGTTCTCAGCTGGAAGCTTCTCTCTAAGGTCCTTCTATTAATGTATTTCCTACCATGTTGATTAAAAAGCAAAGCAAAACAAGACAATTCTCTTTTTATTGTCTCTATGTTCCTATCCTTAAATGGTATATAATGTGTTTAAAAGTGTAGTGGTTTTTCTAATTGCAAAGGTAAAACTTTAAGCAAAAAGGAGATAAGAATAAAAAATAACGTGTTATCTTACTGCCCTAAGATTATGTGTTTATATTCTTTTCAGTTAATTTCTCTACTTTATGTATATACATATCCACATAAACACAAATTATTCTTGAATAAGTAATGCAGTCTTATGGTTCAAAATTCAAAAAGTAAAAAGGTTATAAAGTGAAAAATCTTCCTTCTTTAGAACCTTAACTGTCCAGTTCTCTCCAGAGATTTCAAAGTTCTGTGATCTTGCAGAGATATTCTAAGTAGATTCAAATAATTATGTGTGTATATTTTTATTCCCCTGCCACCTAAATGGTGGCATAATTTTCGAATTGTTCTTTTTTTTTTTTTTTTTTTTTTTTTTAGAACAGAATCTCACCGTATTGCCCAGGTTGGAGTGCAGCGGCACGATCTCAGCTCACTGAAGGCTCTGGCTTCTGGGTTCAAGCTATTCCCTTGCCTCAGCCTCCCAAGTAGCTGGGACTATAGGCACCCACCACAATGCCTGGCTAATTTTTGTATTTTTAGTAGAGATGGCAGTTTCACCATGTTAGCCAGGGTGATCTTGAACTCTTGACCTCAAGTAATCCACCTGCCTCGGCCTCTAAAGTGCTAAGATTACAGGAGTGAGCCACCACACTGGGCCTTCATATTGTTCTGTGTCTTGTTTTTTTCATTTAACTGTCCGTGTTGGAACTATTTATATATTAATTCAAAAAGCATTTTCTTTTTAAAATGATGTATGGTATTCAATAAATGAATATATATGTACACACACACACACACATAAATTCATTATACCTTTAATCTACTTAACCAGTTCCCTGTTAATGGTTATTTAGGTTGTTTCCAATCTTCTCTTTTCACAATTCTGTGATGAGGGAATTGTGTATTAGTTGGATAGGGCTGTCCCAACGAAGTTCCTTAGTCTAGGTGGCTGTAACCGCAGACATTTATTGTATAATAGTTCTGAGGCTAGAAGTCTCAGAACTAGAAGTTTCTAGTTCCAGGTCTCTCTCATTGGCTTACAGATAACCATCTTTCTGCTCTGTCTTTTCACATCGTCTTCTTTCTATGACTATGTTTCTGTGTCCAAATTTTCTGTATTTACAAGGACACCAGTCATAATGGATTAGGGTCCACCCTAATGACCTCATTTTACCTTGACTACCTCTGTAAAGATGTTATCTCCAAATAAGTTCACATTCTGAGGTACCGTGGCTTAGGATTTCAACATATAATTTTGAGGGGATGCAATGCAACCTAAAACACCTAGTATTTTGCACATAATAAGTGTATTTGGGGATATATTTGTAGAATTCGAAATTTGAAATTCTAGAATTTGAATCTAGAATTGCTGAGTCAAAAAAATATGTGTATGCAATTTTGATAGATATTGCCCTATCATTCTCCATGCAAGTTATATGAATTTACAGTTCTCATGAGCAATGGATGAGCATGTCTTTTTCCTCACCATTTCACCCAACAATGTTATCAAACTCTGGATCTGTCACAATCTAATACATGAAAATGGTTCTGAACGTGGTTTTAATATGCATTTCCATTAAATATGTGTGGTTGAATTTCTTTTCACATTGTTAAATACATATTTTGTTTAAAAAGATGGGATCAAACAGCAAATATCATTTTGTAACTCGATTTTTTCCATTTAAGCAACATATAGTGGACATCTTTCCCTATTATTTAATATTTTTCTATAACAGGAAAGTAATATGGCTCCATACTATCCCATTGGATATCTGTACCAAAATTTACTTAATTCCCTACTGTGCATTTATGTTGTTTCCAACATTTTTACTTCCAAAATAATGCTGAGATAGCTATAGAGATAAGTCTTTGTGCATAGCTAGGATAGAAATGAACTCTTTGGTTTTTGTAGATAGATTTTTGAAGCCAAATTAATAATTAAATAGTCATATTATTGGTATACCTTTTAACGTTCTTGTTTTCCCTATAGAATGTGCTTGCCTGTGATTTCAAGGAATCTACTTCTCAGCAGTTGAGGTTGGACTCAGATGTTTTTATGCACTAGAAACCAATTTTCCTGTAATGAAATTTATTTGTCTGTGAAATCAACTGTGCCATGTACTATACCATACTGTAAGTATGAGTAGATGGCACTACTATGACAGAGTAGGGGGCAGCATGGTTTTGGACAGTTAGCAGAATAACAACAGTCAACGCTCACTGAGTGCCTGAAATGTATTAACTCATTTAAGTTATTCAACAAAGATAGGAGAACTAATGGGGTAAGGGACATGGGCACTGTAATAGACAGCCATTGCTGCAATAATGCTGTGTAACAAACTATCCCTAAATATCAATGTCTTACAATAACAAGAATTTAATTTCGTTTTGCTCATAAATCTACATTTGGCTAAGATTCTGTTGTGCTTGGCTAGCACCAGCTGAACTTGAATTAACCCCACATGTTGGATCCAAATGTATTCCACATTTCTCTCATTCCCATTTGAACTAACAGCTATTTGCAGCATGCTTCTCTCATGTGAACAGCAGGAATGTAAGAGGCAAATCAAACTGTGCAAGTACATTTAAGGCCTCCATTAACATTTCATTGGCCAAAGCAAGCATGTCAGAAAACAAGTTTTATATCAACAAGGCAGAGAAAATGTGTTTCACTTATACTGAGAGAGAATTATAAAATTGCTTATATTCTATCCCAGGAGAGAGAAGAATTGGAACTAATAAATATGATCTATCATAAATACCTTTGAAGAAAGGATAAGGGACAAATTTCAGTTTTCATATGGAGACCAAAGTCATTTTTTTGTTGTTGTTGTTAACACTGTGTCTGAAGTCTTAGGTGGCTAAAAGTCCCATAAAAGGCCTTTTTAATTTGAGAGATATTTACATTAAGAGATTCAGTTAGGACCTAAAGAAGAGTCAAACATTTGATGAAACACGTCTGCTTATCACTGGTTATAATCTACTGAGGAAGAAAATAAGGCATTTATACAAACAATTCCATAGCAAGATGTAAGATAAAAGGTGTTTTTCAAAGACCAATTGTAAGTAAAAGGGTAAAGAAAACTATGTAATAATTGGATTTTCTTTGCTTGGTCTCCCAATTACTGAGTTCTTTTGTAATGAAAAATATAGAAAAAGATTTCCTAATAGCTAAATTGGGAAACATTTTTATTTCCCAGAAACACCACAGATGTACTTTTTATTATGCAAATGTTAAGAGGAGCCTGTAGGAGCTCCACAGTTTTGGAAAAACAGATTAATGTGTTTCTTAGGCCTTCTGTCTTTTAACAAATTGAACAGTCTGGACTGTCAAATCGAAAATGAGAAATGAAAAAAATCTGCTTCTATGAAGAATCATACCAATAAAAATTTAAGACAGTGAGACCTGTTGTTCAGAAATTTTAAAATCCTTTTAGTCTTTGAATTAAGAAAATGTGTAGTTAGAGAAACAAACACAATATAATATAGCACTCTGGAAAGAATTCATCTCAGGTCATTTATTTTAGAAATTGGAGAAAATCATTCACCTGTGAATGTAGGAAACCATTGTTAGTTGTTATTTTTTATATGAAAAAAATAACAGTTTGAGAAAAAAATTTTAACAATTATCTCACTTGTATTGCATTATTTTGACCTAAATTATCTGAAAGATCATTTTGATGGTGAAAAAACCTCTATTGGGACTGAGATTAAGTGTATTTCCATAGAGCTTAATTCAAAAATTGAGACAGATTATTATAGAAACATTGTCTTAACTTTAATGATATAGATATTTGAATTAATTTTTCCCAACAACTTGCTAAGATTTTTATAGCCTATGTGAGAGTAATAGAGAATGAGATTGGTAAGCAGTAGTACCAGTAAACTCATTATAATGTAAAAGAATTTCACCACAGGAGGAAAATTCAGGGTGTAGCTGAGTTAACAGTTTCCACATCAATTTGATATGTTCTAATGTGTTAAAAAGGATGCAAAAACAACCAAAATGGATGAAGACAATAATACAATATTTTAGGATCTTGATTACTGTGGGAAGATTGTGAGATACTTTGTCTGATAAGACACAATTTTTTTTTTAATTTTCAATTTTTTATTTGTTTTGAGACGGAGTCTCGCTCCGTCGTCCAGGCTGGAGTGCAGTGGCCGGATCTCAACTCACTGCAAGCTCCGCCTCCCGGGTTTTAGGCCAATCTCCTGCCTCAGCCTCCGGAGTAGCTGGGGCTACAGGCGCCCAACACCTCGCCCGGCTAGTTTTTTGTATTTTTTAGTAGAGATGGGGTTTCGCAGTGTTAGCCAGGATGTTCTCGATCTCCTGACCTCGTGATCCGCCCGTCTCGGCCTCCCAAAGTGCTGGGATTACAGGCTTGAGCCACCGCGCCCGGCCGATGAGACAATATAAGGCAAAGTCACACATGTTTATTGGATGATTTTCTGGTGCAAAGGTTTTTAAAAATGAATCTTTTGTGGTCACAGAAAGAGCAGAAAATAGTCTTCTAAACATGGGTTTGAGTTCTAACTTTGCTATTTATTAATGAGTTACTCATCTTCTCTGTGACTTAGTTTTCTACTCCATAAATTGTGATAATAATATCAACTGCAAAAGTTGTGATAATATTGAAATGAGATAATTTTACAATATAATATGATTATAGATTATGTAATATATAAACATATTTTTATAATATGTTATCTATGAATGTAATATAATAATTGCCCCACATACAAGAATATTCAATAAATGATATTATTATAACAATTTTCCATCAGAAACATGACACTTTAAAAAATTTTTTCTGTTTTTTGAGACAGGGTCTCACTCTGTTGCCCATGCTGGAGTGCAGTGGTGTGATCATAGCCTCCTGGAGCCTTGACCTCCTGATCTCACACAATCCTTCTACCTCAGCCTCCAGAGTAACTGGGACAACAGGTATGCACCACCACCCGCCACTGATTTTTAAAATTTTTATAGAGATGGGGTCTCCCTATGTTGCCCAAGCTGATTTTGAACTCCTGGGCTCAAGTGATCCTCCCACATCAGCCTCCAAAAGTATTGGGATTATAGGTGTCAGCCACTGTACCTGGCAGAAACTTTTTTTTACTTAAAAAATACAGACTACCTTTTGAGTCAATTAAGTATTGCACATGTTTTCCGTGTAATAGTCAACTGCCCTGATTACAGGGGCTTACAAAAAATGTAAGTGTGAGATATAGTTACCAAATAGAGGAAAGGTTAATACATCTCTGAAGCCATCACTGTATTAGTTATCTATTGCTGCATAATAATTTTTATTTTATTTTATTTTATTTGAGACAGAGTCTCATTCTGTTGCCTAGGCTGGAGTGCAGTGGCGCAATCTCGGTGCACTGTAGCCTGTGCCTCCCGGGTTTCAGCAATTCTCCAGCCTCAGCCTCTTGAGCAGCTGGGACTACAGGCATGTACCACCACGACTGGCTAATTTTTGTAGTTTTATTAGAGACAGAGTTTCACCATGTTGGCCAGGCTGGTCTTGAACTCCTGACCATATAATAATTATCCCAAAATTTATCAGCTTAAAACAACAAACATGTGTTATCTCAGTTTCTGCGGGTGCAAGATTATGGAGCAGCTTAACTGGGTGGCTCTGGTTTACAGTCTTTCATGATGCTGTGATCAAGACATTGGCCAGGGTTGCAGTCATTTAAAATCTTGACTGCGGCTGGAAGATCCACTTCCAAAATAGTTTGTTTACATGGTTTTTCGCAGGAGGCCTTGGTTCCTCATCATGTGGACCTCTCCAGTGGGGTGCTTGAGTGTCTTCATAACATGACAGCTTGTTCCTTTGTGGGGGAAAATAATAATACCCATAGGTTCATAACTGGAATGGACCTCTGTTACAAAAGAGATTAACAAGAGAAAAACAAGGACAAGTTTCTTAACGTATATATTTCACAAATGTATGGGAGACATCCAGGGAATGAATAGTTCTTAAAGAGGTGGCTTCGAATTCTAGCTTCTATAGCATCTTCAACAAAACAGTAAATTTGTAGAGAAGTAACAAGGCAGAGGACTCTGACTCTTAACAGGCGGCAACTTGGAAGGAAGGCAAACAAATGGCAGATAAAAGTTTGTTAATAATGCTCGTTAATATTAATTCCTCTGGTATCATCTGGCTGTTGTCTTCCTCTGGTATCATCTGGCTGTTGGGTGTCTAAAGCTGATGTCAGTGGTTAACCTTTGTTCTCCCTGGTAGAGAGCAGGGAAATCTATGTAAATGTATGTCCTGCTTTCAGACAAATAGAGGGAGGGTAGAGAGCTCTCTTGCATCTATTTCTTCCTAATAGTCTTCAGCTCAACAGTCTTTCATATTTTAGGGAGGCATTTCTGGTCTCCCACATCCCAGAGGAAGTGTTCCATGAGAGAGCAAAGGGGAGACTGCAATGAATTTTATGACCTGATCCTGAAAGTCACATGCAGGTACTTTTGCATATTTTATCTGCAGAAGAACCAAGTCACTAAGTCCAGTCTACACTCAAAGGAGGAATATAAAAAATATAAAAATTGTGGACACATTTTAAAACCACAACAATCAGTCTGCAGAAAGTATGATTTGATGTTGTGTGTTTTTTCCTTCAGTTTACTGTTATTTTGACATGCAATTGACAAATAAAGTGAGACTTAGGGTCTAAAAGGCTGTGAGAGTTTAGTAGAGTTGATAAGAGGTACCTCTTAGGCAGCAGGGAAGTAAGAAGAGAGTGAGGACTAGGGTCTCCATTTGTTTAAATAACCAAGTCTTTAGTCTCTAAGATTAGAGAATCAGCAAGTTGTTTACTCACTCCAAAATATACAATAAATCCATTTTAATAAGACAAAGCGTCCCTTCATTGATGACTTAAAAATAAAACCAGAAACAGTTAAATGAAGCCTAGCGAAGCCCTAGGAAAAAGGCTTAGAGCATCACATCTAGGAGAAAGTCCTGAGATTATCTGTCACACACTGGATGATTTTACAAAATTGTGTTTGACAGGTCGTTAAGGTAGGAAAGAAAATCTATAGGTTAAATGTCTCAAAGAAATATAAGTCGAATATTGATCAGCTGTACTAATCAAGGGTGTTTGAGTTATCCAAAATATTTTTCCACTTGGCTCTGGATATTATTATTTAGAGAATTCACCATTCTTTTCTTGCTCTAAATGTGTTCTGGAATTATTACCAGGAGACTGCTTTCCCAGGTTATGCGTGAGTTAAGGAGTTTGGAGTGGAGGTGAGTGGGTGCAGTGTGATACAAAGGGAAGCCAGCCTGTCCTTAATATTCACTTTGGATTTGTACTTGCCATGGTTTTGTTTTCTATCTGTTGGGGTTGGTGAAGAAGGATAGTTACATATGTAGGCTCTAAGCTGGAAAATATTTTGATATCAAGAAAAAATGTTCCATAACTATACTGAAGAACTAAACCCTAGGGGAAAATCCAGAAAGTGAAAAATAGACCTGAAGAGGAAAAGTTCAATCATATGACTTTGGAAAAGGATGTAATTTCAAACCTTTTTTCTCAATTTGACTTGAGTATGAAACGTAAGGTGATGGGGGAAAGAGAGAGAGCAAAAATAGGAAGAAGACTGCCCTTCTGAATGAACTGAGATTTGAAAAGAAATGTGTGTGTGTGTGTGTGTGTGTGTGTGTGTGTGTGTGTGTGGTGTCAGGCCATTCTTGCATTGCTATAACGAAATATCTGAGGGTGGGTAATTTATAAAGAAAAGAGGTTTAATTGGCTCATGGTTCTGCAGAATATACAAGCATGGTGCCAGCATCTACTCAGCTTCTTGGGAGGCCTCAGGAGCCTGTACTCATGGCGGAAATCGAAGTAGGGGCAGGCGCTTCACATGGCAAAAGCATGAGAGAGTTGAGGGGGCGGTGCCACACACTTTAAATGACCAGATCTCATGAGAATGGCCTCGCCATCGGGAAGACAGCACCTGTGACTCAAATGCCTCCTACCAGGTATTTGAAAGACCTGCCCCCATGACTCAAATACCTCCTACCAGGCCCCACCTCCAACACCTCCAATTCACCATGAGATGTGGTGGGGACATACATTCAAACTATATCATACACATATATATGTGTGTGTATATATATAAACATATATATTTTTATATATATATAAAGGTTATAATGCAAGCTGATCATATATTATATGTGTATATACATGTGTGTATATATGTGTATATACATGTGTGTATGTATGTGTATACACATGTATGTATGTATGTGTATATACATATATACACACATATATGTGTATTATAACCTTCATATATACACACACACATATACATATGTGTATATGTATGTATATGTGTGTGTGTATATATGAAGGTTATAATACAATGGGGAGGAAGGAGCCAGTGGACTAAAGTTGCTAAGAAAGAGGATGTCAACTCCATCCTTCACTGGTAGGACTGACTCCAGTCTATTGACTTTTCTTACAACTGTCTACATCTGCAGGCAGGGGAACCCTGCCTGGAACTTTGTTAGTGGGTCTGTTAGCCATAAATTTAGTGCATAAAGGCATCCAGTGGTAGATGAGATCTAATTTTGTGGTGGTAAACCATTGGCCTTGGTGTGCCCTAATTGTGTTTACAGTAAAATTGAAGACTATTAGCAAGAGTGGGAAATCAGCTGAACAATCATAAATAATTGGTCAAATGAGTGGCAGTACTGCCCAGTCAACAACATCATTTTTGTGGTTAACAGTGTTTAGGAAGTGCCCACTTGGTGCCTAGCATAAAAGAGGCAAAAGCTGTGATTCTGAGAGAATTACCAGGCCTGATTTCCTCAGGACTCCATTGTGCTTTGCTCTGGGAGTGCCTGATTCCCTTATGCCACTGCTACTGCAAAAATAACCTTCAACACTCCTGCTTCCCACCCACCTGCTTCCTTCCTCTCTCCTCATCCCAGAAGCTTAATCCTCCCCTGCCAGCTAAACTTCAGCGTATGGGGCCAGTTCTGCCCTCGGACTGTGGGTAGGGGAGGAGCTCAAGGTCACTGCTAGAGTGTCTCAGTTTTTATGCTTTGACCCTGAGTCTCTGTCAAGGGATATGGACCACTGCACCATATTGCCTCCAGCTTTGGGGTGCTGAGGAAACTTCCAATGCAAACAAGATCCTCAAGCCTAACAGTCATCTTCTATGCCCTCTTTCTTTCACACTACATAGCCAATGCATCAGCAGGTCCTGTTGATCCTGCCTTTCAAACAGATTCCAGATCTGGCCACTGCCTCCCATCTCCAGGTTATTCTCCTATTTGAGTTATTGTTACCTTTCGCCTGGATATGGGAATAACCTCTACTTTCATTCTCACCCTCTTACACAATCTGTTTTCCACATAGTGACCAGAATGAACATATATATATGCTTTATCACTTTCACTGCTTTAAAAATTCCTTGAAAAAAAAATCAAGACTCATTATCTTGGCCTAATGTTCCTGTGAGTAGGCTCTGACTCGTTTACAGGATCTTTCTACTCCAGTCACATTTTTGTTTGTTTGTTTTTTGAGACAGGGTCTCACTCTGTCACCCAAGCTGGAGTGTAGTGGCATAATCTCGGCTCACTACAACCTCCACCTCTCAGGTTCAAGAATTCTCCTGCCTCAGCCTCCCAAGTAGCTGGGATTAGAGGAACCTGCCACCATGCCCAGCTAATTTTTGTATTTTTAGTAGGGATGGGGTTTCGCCATGTTGACCAGACAGGTCTCCAGCTCCTGACCTCAGGTGATCTGCCTGGCTGGGTCTCCCAAAGTGCTAGGATTACAGGCATGAGCCACGGCACCCATCCTTGGTCACATGTGTTTTATTGCTGTGCTATGAACAACCCAAACCTATTCCATCTCACATCTTTGCTTGAGCAGTTCCCTCTGCCTATCATGCTCTTCTTTCGGTTCCTGCATGGCTGGTCCATGTAACCACTGAGGTCTCTGTTCCTATGTCACCTCCTTAGAAAAGCCTTTTTTGTTTGTTTGTTTGTTTTTTGCCATGCCATCTAAATAACATCTACACAGTATCATTTTCTGCACCCTTACTCTGCTTGAATTTCTTCACAGCATTCATCACTACCCAGTGGTGTATGTAACATTTATTTATTGTCTGTCTGCCCCAGTAGAATACAATTGTGATGAGGGCAGGGACTTTGTTTTTCCCACTACTGTATCCCTAAAGCCTAGAATGGTGCCTAGCATATTATAACACTCAAAAAATATCTGCTCCAAGTATGACTGAACAAATAACTCCTACAACGAAGTTGCTATATCAATCAGGTGAAATTCACACAGATCGCACTTTCCAGAAAAAACTCCTACAATCTTCCATCCCATATTATTTTGTTTACACTGGACTTTGACACTCCACCTATTGAGAGGTGAGGTTTATGACCCTTCTGAATTTGGGCAGGTTTGTGAGCAGTAGAGGGACCCTGGTTGACTTCTGAGGCTATGTCATAAAAAGGTGTTGAAACTTTCACTTGGTTCTCTTTAGGTGGCTCTCTCTTAGAATCCAGACATCATTCAGTTAGGAAGCCCAAGGAGAGGCCACATGTAGGTGTTCTGGCTAACAACCCCAGCTGAAGTCAAAAGTGGTAGCCAGTATCAACCATCAGACATGTGAGTTAAGGAAGCTTACAGATGGCGACAGCCCTTAGCCATTGATTCACCTCCAACTTTCAGATCTTCCCAGATGAGACCCCTGACATTGTGAAGCAGAGACAAGACTTCCTAGGAGTGCCTTTTCCAAATTCCTGTTCCACAGAAACCATGAGAGATGATTGTTTTAGGTCACTAAAGTTTTTGATTTATCGTACAAAAATAGATAGCCAGAAAAGAATGAATGAACAACTACCCTCACTGTTTCCACCCTCCCATTGCTGAGGTGTGAATAAGATGGCAGAACCTGGAGCAGGCACCTTAGAGTCACAGAGAAGCTACCAGTAGATTATGGCAAAGTAATAAGATAAGAGGAGCCTAAGTGTCTGACACCATAGAGCTGCCATATCAGTTCTGAGTGAGAAGAAATGACATTCTGTTTTGTTTATGCCTTTTTAATATTTGGGTATTTGTTATTCACTGCAGCAGCTGGAGCCTATATCCTGTCTCACACAAGAATCATCAACATTTTTGATGGGCCTGATGGCTCATGCCTACAATCCCAGCACTTTGGGAGGCCAAGGCAAGAGGATCACTTCAGGCCAGGAGTTGAAGACCAGCCTGGCAACACAGTAAGACTCTGTCTCTGCTAAAAGTTTTAAAAATAATAATTTGCCAGGTGTAATGCTGTGCACTTGGCCCCAACACTTTGGGAGGCCAAGGTGGGAGGATCATTTCAGACCAGCATGGGTGACAAAGTGAGACACATTCTCTTAAAAAAAAAACAAAAAACAAAAAACAAAAAACCTAACCAGTCATAGTGGTGTATAATGTGTCCCAGCTACTTGTGAGGCTGAGGTGGGAGGATTGCGTGAGCCTGGGAGTCTGAAACTGCAGTGACCTGTGATTGTGCCACTGCATTCCAGCCTGGGTGACAGCATGAACTTCCAACTCTAAAAAAAAAAAAAAAAACAACCAACAACATTTTAAGTGCCTACTATGTGCTAGGCTCTGTGCTTTACATACGTTATCTCATTCATTTGTCATTTCAACAGGTGCTCTCAAGATTCCTATTTTGCCAGAGGGTAAACTGACCTCACTGATGGCAACTCAGCCATGGTTTCACAGCTAGGAAGTGGCAGAGTTTGGATTTGGGGAGTCTGGATTTGAGGGCAAGTCAGAGAGTGTAACTGGATTGTTTGTAACTCAAAGGAGAGATGCTTTAGGAGATGGATACCCCATTCTACATGATGTGCTTATGTCACATTGCATGCCTATATCAAAACACACTATGTACCCCATAAATATATACATCTACTATGTGCCCACAAAAGTTAAAAATTCAAAAAAGTAAACATAAAAAATAAAAAACTTTAAAAAGAACAATTCAACACAACCCTTTATAATACTTGTCTTCGGTGATTAGGCACAAATGAAATAAGAAATATGAAACCTTTTTGAAAAGGAAAATCAAAATGATTCTACTCATGCCTGGGAAATATTACAAAATAATGTCACCTATGTTTTCATGAGAGAGACAGATAATCTCAGTTAATCTTAAATCAATCCCAGTTAATCCTAAAGGTAGGAACTATTATCCTATTGTAGATTAGGAAAACAAGGCACAGAAAAGTTCAATGTTTTTCTAAAGGTCACACAGCAAGGAGTCCTTCTATGTAACTGCAACAGAAGGATGAGGAGTAGCCTGTTATTTGTTTTTCAGTGTGAATAAATATGTTGCATAAATTCATATTTTATTTATTGTATTTTCTACAGTAAAGTATTGGAGATGATATCTTAATTATAGTTAAGATATAACATCAAATATTTTCTTGCTGCTTCTTTTTAAAGGAGGTAAAATGATCTGAATACGATTTAGTTAAATGAAATCTACATGGCAAAGCTAACTAGCTTCCAATGTTTGAAAGTTGCAAATTACATGGAAGCAGTCTGAAGAGTATCAAAGTGAATTATGAAATGATATAAAATAAGGAAAAACCAGTCACCTTCTGGGAGGGAAACTTTTATTTGCTGTACCTAATTAGGAGAATCTGAAGCAAGAGTTATGAGAGTTGGGTGGCTGAGGGTGTATCAAGGAAACTAGACTCTACAGTAAATGAGAAAGAGTCACAAGGTCCAATCTCTTCTCAGATGTGCAGTGGATTAGCTCCTTAGCCTTTCTGCCTCTTCTTGAGATTTTGTGGTTCTATCTGGAGACACAAATGTTTCATGTGAACTTTGCTTACGTTTGGCTAAAATG
Organism: Piliocolobus tephrosceles; assembly: GCF_002776525.5. Classification (NCBI taxonomy): domain Eukaryota; kingdom Metazoa; phylum Chordata; class Mammalia; order Primates; family Cercopithecidae; genus Piliocolobus; species Piliocolobus tephrosceles. Next base: position 75,131,475 of record NC_045435.1, read on the forward strand.
CAAGATTTTCCTTTATTGCTTATAATAAGAACTCTGAAGAGCACCCCAGACTTTTCTGATTTCATTCTCACCAGGTATACACTGTTTCCAGAGTCTCATGAATTCCTTCTAATTTTCATTGAGTCCATTATGATGTAAAGACTATGATTTGCTTTTGTGAAACCTGAAGTGGGGTGTGTGTGTGTGTGTGTGTGTGTGTGTGTGTGTATTTATGGGAGTATTTCAGCAACAAACTACATCATAGAGACCAGGCATCATTATCAGTACGCTCAAGTTTAAATAGACTGATGCTTTTTTATTACATGTTCTACTTCTCCTTGGTTCTGACGTGTCCAAGCATTAATGACATCAATCAGTTGTTTATAGAACAAGAAAGAACAGTTATGTATGAAGCTCAGAATTTTCTTGGATTGACTACTGCATTATATAATTGATAAAATGTCCTGTGAAAGTTTAAATTTCATCAACTCTAGGCTTTAAATCTGGGTCAGGAATAGTCCAAAGTAAAAAGGAAACCTGGTACAAAATGACTAGCTACAAATTATCTAAGATATGAAAATGAATTTAGAAACAAAAATCTTACTAAACCTTTCCATAGTTAAAAATGTTAAAGACTGTAATCCCAGCACTTTGGGAGGCCAAGGTGGGTGGATCACCTGAGGTCAGGAGTTTGAGACCAGCCTGGCCAACATGGTGAAACCCCGTGTCTACTAAAAATACAAAAATTAGATGGGCGTAGTGGTGGTCACCTGTAATCCTAGCTACTCAGGAGGCTGAGGCATGAGAATCACTTCAACCCGGGAGGCAGAGGTTGCAGTGAGCCGAGATTGTGCCACTGCACTCCCGCCTGGGCGATAGAGTGAGACTTTGTCTCAAAAAAAAAAAAAGTTAAAGACCACAATTTTCCAAAGTTTGTTTTATAAAAGAAAATAAGTTGCAGGTTTAGAACTCAACAATTTGGAGTATTTTGGGATATATGGGCTTCTAAAACATATGATTATTAAAGTACACTTACAAGCAATACAAGTCCTTGAAGTAGTATCAAGTACAAAAATCATTCACCACATTTCTTTTCAAACAAATCTTTATCCTATACAACCTTATGACTCATTAGTGGGTCCCCACCAGGAAGTGTCCAAACTACTTTGCTAGGGTTTCTAGTCTCCTTTTCTACCTTTCCAGCCTGTAATACTTGTTTATTGAATATCGATCATGTGCCACATACAACGAGAGGCCTTAAATATTAAGACATGATTCCTGCCTTCAGGAATATTCAACTCTTCAGATGAGCAAATTAATCAAAACAGGTTGTATTACAGTTGGTCCTCCATGTCGGTGGCTTCTGCATCCATAGATTCAACCAACTACAGACAAAAAATATTTGGAAAAAAAAAAAAGCTGAGTGCAGTGTCTCATGCCTGTAATCCCAACACTTTGGAAGGCCGAGGTGGGTGGATTGATTGAGCCCAGAAGTTTAGGACCAGTCTGGGCAACATAGAGAGACCTTCTGTATACAAAAAATTAAAAACTTAGCTGGGCATGGTAGCACATGCTGTTGTCCTAGCTACTCAGGAGGCTGAGGCAGGAGGGTCACTTGAACCTGGGAGGTCGAGGCTGCAGTGAGCCATGATTGTGCCATTGCACTCCAGCCTGGGTAATGGAGTGAGACCCTGTATTTTTTTTTTTAAAAAAAGAAATTCCACTAAGTTCCAGAAAACAAACATTGAATTTGCTCTGTGCCAAATACTGTGCTGAATCCATGTGAATGAAGTGATGCATAGGCATTGCATTAGGTATTATAAGTAATCTAGAAATGATTTAATGTATGCAGAAGGATGTGTGTAGGTTATATGCAAATACCACACCATTTTATGTAAGAGTCCTGAGTATTCATGGAGTTTGGTTATCTGCAGGGGGTCCTGGAACTAATCCCCATGGATATGGAGAGACAACTGAAGTTATCTAATTATCTGTAACAAATTACCTCCCAAAATAGTGGCTTAAAACAAACATTTATTATCTCATAGCGGTTATGGGATGGAAGTCTGGGCACAGCTTAGCCTCATGATGTGACTCAGCGTCTCTCATGAGGTTGCAGTCAAGGGGTCAGCAACTGAAAGTCTTGACTGAGACTGCAAGATCTGCTTCCAATCTCTTTCATGAGGTTGTCATCAGACCTCAGTTCCTTCCTGGCTATTGGCTGGATACCTCAGTTCCTCAACACATAGGCCTGTCCATAGGCTTTAAGTGTCCTAACACAACAGTTGGCTTTTTTCCCAGGGTGAATGTTCATCTCTGTAGCAGTGAAATGTAACTTCAGCAGTATTATAAATGAGGCAGAATACCGACCAGCCTGCAGACGAGGAAGGGAAGTACTCAAGGCTGCCAATACCAGGAAGTGTGATTATTGAGGCCATCTCAGAGGCTAGCTACCAGAGATTTTTCTGATTATCCCTTGTCTTGACGAGTATCTCTACCATCCCTCGATTTCTTAGTGTAAAAACTTTGGATTCATGTTCTGGATGCTGTTCCTTATTCACCAGTACTGTTTTATCAGTCCTATCCATCACCAAGTTACAGAATCTATCATCTTAATGTCATTCGCATCTTTATTATTCTTATCTTATTATTGTTGCTTTGGTTCTGGCCCATAGCATCTATTGCCAGGGCATTTATTTTATTTCGCTTTTATGTAGGTTGATTCAGATGGAATTGTCATTTTTTTTTTGGTTTGTTTGTTTTGTTTTTTTTGAGACGCAGTCTTGCTCTGTCGCCCAGGCTGGAGTGCAGTGGCTGGATCTCAGCTCACTGCAAGCTCCGCCTCCCGGGTCCCCACCATTCTCCTGTCTCAGCCTCCCGAGTAGCTGGGACTGCAGGCGCCCACCACCTCGCCCGGCTAGTTTTTTGTATTTTTTAGTAGAGATGGGGTTTCACCGTGTTAGCCAGGATGGTCTCGATCTCCTGACCTTGTGATCCACCCGTCTCGGCCTCCCAAAGTGCTGGGATTACAGGCTTGAGCCACCGTGCCCAGCCGGAATTATCATTTTTGAAGTCAATTTTGGCAGTATATTAGTCAGCTTGGGCCGCCATAACAAAATCTCACTAGCTTAAACAACAGAGATTTATTTTCTCACGGTTCTGGAGACTGGAAGTCCAAGATCAGGGCATCAGCATGGTCAAGTTCTGGTGAGGGCTCTCTTCCCGGCGTGTAGATGGCTGCTATCTCCCTGTGTGCTCACATGACCTCTTCCCCTTTTTATAAGAACACTAATCCCATCATGAATGCTCCACCCTCATGACCTCATCTACACCTACTTATTTCCCAAGGTCTCATCTTTAAATACCATCACACTGGGGGTCAGGGTTTCAATATACACATTTTGGGGGGAAGGTGGGAAGACAATTCAGTCTGCAGCAGGCAATTTCAAATGGTTCAACCTAACAGTTGTCTGCAAAAGTAGTACATGTTCATGAGAGTGAATGAAAAAATAAAAAAAAAAAAGGAAGAAAATCAAAATCATGCAGAATTTCACCAGATAAGCTCTGATTATATATTTTTTTGTATTTTCCAGTTTTTAAATGCATATACCTTTCTGAAGAAGGCACTCTTACTATATATTTAATTTTGTATTCTGCTTTTTCAATTAACATTAATCCTTGGGCAATTTTCCATGTCAGTGAATATTTTTTAAAAAAATTTAAATGGCGGTGACATATTTCATTTATTTGTTGCTTTTTTGATTGGACATGAAAGTGGTTTCTAGTTTTTCAGAAATAAGAATGAAAGAAGGAACATCACTGAACATATACTTTTGTCTGCATCTCTATTCTTTTACTGTAGATTCCTACACATAGAATTATTTGGTCAAAGGGCATAAACTTTTTCGGTATTATTTCTAAATTTCTTACTTGACTTACATTATTTCAAGTAGCTTTTAGAAATTTACCAATTTATATCTTACCATCAGGATATTCTTTTTCTTTTTTTAAAAAAATGGTAATTTAATAGGCCAAAAAAATGTGTCTGATTGCTAACAATGACCTCCTCACTGATCTTTCTGGAGTCATATCACACTCCAGTCAAGCCTCCATAGTGCTTCCAGATTTTTCTCTAAAATTCGAATTTGACCATATTGCTTGCCCTGTTAAAGCCAATTATTTGCTCCTCACTACTTGTCACATTAAGTGCTAGGTCTAGAGAAGGTTTCATCAGCTCTTTCATAACATGGCTTTTGTCTATAGTTCCAGCCTCATTGTTAACCTCTTTCCTATATTCTCTCCTCCAGTAACATTAAACCACTTACAGTTTCTAAACTACCTTGTTTTACACTGTTTCTTTGCACATGCTGTCCCCTCTCTTGACTGTCTTTCCCCACTTAGTTTGAGTACTCACAAAGTCTGCTGAGAGAGAAGGCAGGAGATGGATGAAGTGCTCCATTCCTGGAAATGGGAGTGCTGCTGTGATCAGCATTATACTGGTTCTTCCTATCACTGTCCCCATGGAGAAGTGTTCCAGTCCTTCACATGGCAAGCACACTACTGTCCTCTTCCAAACTTCTTACATCATGATGTGTCTTCTTATAGTCATTTCTTCCAAGCAGCTTTCTGACAATTTTTGTTAATTTTCCCTGCCTGCAGTGTTATTTATGCTGCCCTTCATATTGCCAAAAATTATCTTTCAGTCCCTATGTACCTAATTCTGGCTTTTCAAACATTTCCTGGCACCCTGAACCTCTATAGGACTTGCATTTTGATGTCCTAATGTAGTGCTGTCACTTTTTTATGGGTAGATCTAATATGGACGTATTGTTTTCATAACTTAAGCTTTTCATGCCAAAAGTGCTTTTGAGGACACAAAATAAATTGCCAGTATACAAAATAATGGCACAAAGATAAGCAAAAACATATGTTGTAGAACACTCTCAACTCAGAGTGTAGTGAATGGTAGAGTGCAGTAATGGGGACTCCCATTCATTGGCTGAAAGCAGCTGGTATACAGGTATACAGGGCTGGTTACAGGTACACCACACCACACCGTGTTAATGTTTATTAGCTATATGCCTACAAAACACTCAAGAATTTGGAAAATTTTAATTTATAATACACTTAAATAGATCATTATTACATATATATTTGCATACTTTTAAAGAAACTATTGTAGAGGTAAATAGTTTCTTAAAGAATCAGTGCTGAATAGAGCATTGTTCAACATGGTATGTGTGACAGAAACCAAGTCCTGTTTGTATTTAAAACTGTGCAAGTTATCATCCCTTCTAGGAAATCTCTTCCGACACTTCCTCTCCTCTGGGCCTCCTTATATATGATTGACTTATATTGATTTTTGATTTGCTGAATGGTTGAGGTGACTCTATAATAAATTACAGTCATGCACTGCATAATGACACTTTGGTCTACAACAGACCATATATCTGAGAGTGGTCCTATAAGCTTATTTAGTACTGTATTTTTACCATACCTTTTCTGTATTTAGATATGTTTAGATACACAAATACCTACTATTGTGTTACAGTTGCTTACAGTATCCAGTATTCAGGACAGTCACCTGCTGTACAGGTTTATAGCGTAGAAGCATTAGACTATACCACAAAACCCAGGTGTGTAGAAGGCATTGCCATGTAGACTGATGTAAGTGCACTCTATGATGTCTGCACAATGATGGAATCACTTAAGGGCACATTTCTCAGGATATATCTCCATGTTTAATCAGTGCATGACTGTACAGATACGGTCACCATGACCAAACTTTGAATCAAGTAATCACAGAGTTGGGTGGGATATTAGATGCCATTTTGTCCGACCTCTCACTCAATAGAGGAAGTGTTTGAGGGTCACATTATGTCAGCTAGGATGGCTTTCATTGTTAGAAAAGTTATCCTTCATGTTGTACAGGAAATTCCCCTCAGTGATAAGGACTTGTTGGTCTGACTTTTAACTCCAAAGAGAGAATCCAACCCCTTTCTCACAAAGTAGACCTTTTTGAGCCCAGCAAGCACATCTTGTCTTCTTTCTCAGGCTAACATCTCTAGTTCCTTAGATGACTACAGTGTGACTTGTGCACAGTTTTGCTACTGGTAGAGCAGAGGCTGATCTGGCTTTAGGTCTGGAGAATTCCCAAATTACAAGAGAATGGGAGAGTATTATCCCTTTCATTTCACTGTCCCATTCAGAGTAGCTTAAGAGTTTATCTGTCAGTTGAACTTTGTGGATTAGTCAGGACTCCTTTGGCTGCCAGTGACAAAAACCTAATTCAAACCAACTTAAACAAGAAAAGGCTGATGTAACTGGCAAATCTAAGGGGTAGCTTCAGGCAAAATTGGATTCTGGGATGCAGTGCCAGCTGGGCTCTGTTCCTCTCTTCGTCTCTCCTCTCTGCTTGCCCTTTTGACTTAATTCCTGGGTGGGCAAACTAGCCTGCAGCCCCACACTTGTATCATCATTATAGCTTGTGATCACAGAGAGAGGGGCTTTTTAAAATATCTCTCTGACAAAACATCTGAGGATACTGGCTCAGCTTGGGTCATGTGCCCATCCCCAGCCAACCAGTGGCCAAGTAGTATGGAGTGCTTTGGTCAAGTTTGTTTTCTGTGACTGCTCCTGCTCCATTACCATCCTGACCACCCCATAGTGCTCCCCAATTTAAGCCGGAACAAATGTGTGGTTAGAGCCACCAAGATTGACAGAGATTACAATGGAATGGGGTCAGGGCTGGTTATCCGAAGGAAGTGTTCCTGGGAAGACAAGCATATGTCCATCAAGTTACTTAACAGGCTATTCTGGAAAGGCCATGGCTCAAACATTTCAATATCCAAAATGCAGAAATGATATGGCTTGACAAAAATCAGACGCAATGGTCAGATGGAACACCTTTTTATAATATGTAGGCCATTTTTAACTCAAAGTTTACCTAGTGGTAACTTATACAGTACCAGAATTTGAAGTATATTTTAGTGAAAAACTGCTTACAACATGCTTATATTATCTTTTAAAAGTCACTTTTCCTGAGGGGTGTGGTATGTTGGTTTATAGTCATAAAATTCATTTGCTTACATGTTTGAGTTATATACTTCATTGTTTGAAGCCAGGTCATACATTCTGTTCCATTTCTAAATCTATTCCGATTTGAAAGATTCCCTGTTGTGAGAATCTTCTTTATGATATTTTAAAAATACATGGAGAGACGGAGGCTGAGCTAGATTAACGCTGTACAAATCTGATTAACATCATCTGCTCGGTTTCAAAGGTCAGGTGCACTCAACGAATTTACTTTGAAATTATTTTGTTTATTTTGTGGGCATATACATCATGAGCTTTCTAAAGGTCAAAAGTAGAGTTTGTTCTTGGATTCTAAAGCAATCTGATTTCCATTTACAGTATGCTTTGGTGACCCTAAATGCAGAAGCAGGCCCAGTTAAGTCATACTTCAGTTTGTGTTTGGTTTAATTTTCTCATGAAGAAAATCCCTGCTAGATTAAGGCAGTGCTGAAATATCATTTTCCCTAAATTACTTTTATCTCCAACGAGGTTCATAAGATAATGCTACTCATAAATGACACCTGAACTCTGAATGTTGGTTTCATGCCCATTTTGTTTTCAAAGCTGTGGAAGCATCTTTGTCAGCTAGTTTCTTACCTGAAAACTGCAGCAAAGGTCAAAAAAGTTAGGACTCCTGAGTTTTATTAACATTTACCTGGTAGGGATCCTGAAATTTTATTAATTAATGTTTGTAAAATCACTGTGTGCTTCCTAGAGAAGAGACTCCAGTAAATTATACAGTCTTATTTACTATTCAAAAGAATCGGGGAGGTGGGCAAGTTGGCAGAAAGGGAACAGCTCTGGTCTGCAGCTCCCAGCAAGATCAAGGCAAAAGGCGGGTGATTTCTGCATTTCCAACTGAGGTACCCAGCTCATCTCACTGGGACTGGTTACATAGTGGATGCACCCCACGGAGGGTGAGCTGAAGCAGGGTGGGGTGTCACCTCACCCGGGAAGTGCAAGGGGTTAGGTAACTCCCTCCCCTAGCCAAGGGAAGCTGTGAGGGAATGTGCCTTGAGGAACAGTGCACTCTGGCCCAGATACTATGCTTTTCCCATGGTCTTTGCAACCTGCAGACCAGGAGATTCCCTCGGGTGCTGATGCCAACAGGGCCCTCAGTTTCAAGCACAAAACTGGGCAGCCATTTGGGCAGACACTGAACTAGCTGCAGGAGTTTTATTTTTTTTCATAACCCAGTGGCACCTGGAACACCAGCGAGACAGAACCGTTCACTCCCCTGGAAAGGGGGATGAAGCCAGGAAGCCAAGTGGTCTAACTCAGTGGGATCCCACCCTCACGGAGCCCAGCAAGCTAAGATCTACTGGCTTGAAATTCTCGCTGCGGGCACAGCAGTATGAAGTCAGCCTGGAATGCTCAAGCTTGGTGGGGGGAAGGGTGTCCGCCATTACTGAGGCTTGAGTAGGTGGTTTTCCCCTCACAGAGTAAACAGACTTGGGAAAGTTTGAACTGGACAGAGCACACCTGCCTCTTTAGATTCCTCTTCTCTGGACAGGGTATCTCTGAAAGAAAGGCAGCAGCCCCAGTCAGGGGCTTAGAGATAAAACTCCTATCACCCTGGGACAGAGCACCTGGGGGAAGATGTGGCTGTGGGTGAAGCTTCAGCAGACTTAAACATTCCTGCCTGCTGACTCTGAAGAGAGCAGCGGATCTCCCAGAACAGCGCTGAAGCTCTGCTAAGGGACAGACTGCCGCCTCAAGTGGGTCAATGACCCCCATGCCTCCTGACTGGGAGACAACTGCCAGCAGGGGTCGACAGACACCTCATACAGGAGACCTCCAGCTGGCATCTGGCGGGTGCCACTCTGGGATGAAGCTTTCAGAGGAAGGAACAGTCAGCAATTTTTGCTGTTCTGCAGCCTCCACTGGTGATACCCAGGCAAACAGGGTCTGGAATGGACCTCCAGCAAACTCCAGCAGACTGGCAGCAGAGGGGGCTGACTGTTAGAAGGAAAACTAGTGAACAGAAAGGAATAGCATCAATACCAACAAAAAGGACATCCACACAGAAACCCCATCTGAAGGTCACCAACGTCAAACACCAAAGGTAGATAAATTCATGAAGATGAGAGAAAACAAGTGCCAAAAGGCGGAAAATTCCAAAAACCAGAATGACTCTTCTCCTCCAAAGAATCACAACTCCTTGCTAGCACGAGAACACAACTGGAAAGAGAATGAGTTTGACAAATTGAAAGAAGTAGGCTTCAGAAGGTGAGTAATAACAAACTCCTCTGAGCTAAAGGAGCATGTTCTAACCCAAGGCAAGGAAGCTAAGAACCCTGACAAAAGGTTAGAGGAATTGCTAACTAGAAATAACCAGTTTAGAGAAGAACATAAATGACCTGAGGGAGCTGGAAAACACAGCACCAAAACTTTGTGAAGCATGCAGAAGTATCAATAGCTGGATCGATCAAGTGGAAAAAAGGATATCAGAGATTGAAGATCAAATTAATGAAATAAAGCATGAAGACAAGATTAGAGAAAAAAGAATGAAAAGGGATGAATAAAGCCTCCAAGAAATATGGGACTATGTGAAAAGACCAAACCTACATTTGACTGGAGTACCTGAAAGTGACAGGGAGAATGGAACCAAATTGGAAAACACTCTTCAGGATATTATCCAGGAGAACTTCCCCAACCTAGCAAGACAGGCCAACATTCAAATTCAGGAAATATAGAGAACACCACAAAGATACTCCTTGAGAAGAGCAACCCCAAGACACATAATCATCAGATTCACCAAGGTTGAAATGAAGGAAAAAATGTTAAGGGCAGCCAGAGAGAAAGGTCAGGTTACCCACAAAGGGACTAACAGTGGATCTCTCTGCAAAAACCCTATAAGCCAGAAGAGAGTGGGGGCCAATATTCGACATTTTTAAAGAAAAGAATTTTCAACCCAGAATTTCATATCCAGCCAAACTATGCTTCATGAGCGAAGGAGAAAAAAAATCCTTTACAGACAAGCAAATGCTGAGAGATTTTGTCACTACCAGGCCTGCCTTACAAGAGCTCCTGAAGGAAGCACTAAATATGGAAAGAAAAAACTGGTACCAGTCATTGCAAAAACATACCAAATTGTGAAGACTATCGACACTATGAAGAAACAGCATCAATTAATGGGCAAAATAACCAGCTGGCATCATAATGACAGGATCAAATTCACACATAACAATATTAACCTTAAATGTAAATGGGCTAAGGGCTCCAGTTAAAAGACACAGACTGGCAAATTGGATGGGGTCAAGACCCATTGGTGTGCTGTATTCAGGAGACCCATCTCACGTGCAAAGACACATATAGGCTCACAATAAAGGGACGGAAGAGTATTTACCAAGCAAATGGAAAGCACACACACACACACACACACACACACACACACAAAGCAGGGGCTTCAAGTCTCTGATAAAATACACTTTAAACCAACAAAGACCAAAAAAGACAAAGAAGGGCATTACATAGTGGTAAAGGGATCAACACAACAAGAAGAGCTAACTATCCTAAATATACACACACCAAATACAGGAGCACCCAGATTCATAAAGCAAGTTCTTATAGACCTACAAAGAGACTTAGACTCCACACAATAATACTGGGAGACTTTAATACCCCACTGTCAATATTAGACAGATCAACGAGACAGAAACTTAACAAGAATATTCAGGACTTGAACTCAGCTAGGACAAAGCAGACCTAATAGGGATCTACAGAACTCTCCAAACCAAATCAACAGAATATACATTCTTCTCAGCACAACATCACGCTTATTCTAAAATTGATAACATAATTGGAAGTAAAGCACTCCTCAGCAAGTGCAAAAGAATGGAAATCATAACAAACAGTCTCTCAGACTACTGTGGAATCAAATTAGAACTCAGGATTAAGAAACTCACTCAAAACTGCACAACTACCTGGAAACTGAATAACCTGCTCCTGAATGACTACTGGGTACATAACGAAATTAAGGCAGAAATAAACAAGTTCTTTGAAACCAATGAGAACAAAGACACAACATACCAGAATCTCTGGGACACAGTTAAAGCAGTATTTAGAGGGAAATCTATAGCACTAAATGCCCACAGGAGAAAGCGGGAAAGATCTAAAATCGACACTCTAACATCACAATTAAAAGAACTAGAGAAACAAGAACAAACATATTCAAAAGTTAGCAGAAAATAAGAAATAACGAAGGTCAGAGCAGAAATGAAGGAGATAGACACACAGAAAACCCTTCGAAAAATCAATGAATCCAGGAGCTGGTTTTTTGAAAAGATTAACAAAATAGATAGACTGCTAGCCAGACTAATAAAGAAGAAAAGAGAGAAGAATCAAATAGACACAATAAAAAGCGATAAAGGGGATATCACCACTGATCCCACAGAAATACAAACTACCATCAGAGAATACTATAAACACCTCTACGCAAATAAACTAGAAAATCTAGAAGAAATGGATAAATTCCTGGACACATACACCCTCCCAAGACTAAACCAGCAAGAAGTCAAAGCACTGAGTACACCAGTAACAAGTTCTGAAATTGAGGCAATAATTAATAGCCTACCAACAAAAAATGTCCAGGACCAGAAGGATTCACGGCCGAATTCTACCAGAGGTACAAAGAGGAGCTGGTACCATTCCTTCTGAAATTATTCCAAACAATAGAAAAAGAGGGACTCCTCCCTAACTCATTTTATGAGGCCAGCATCATCCTGATACAAAACCTGGCAGAGACACAAGAAAAAAAGAAAATTTCAGGCCAATATCCCTGATGATTATCGATGAGAATATCCTCAATAAAATACTGGCAAATGGAATCCAGCAGCACATCACAAAGCTTATCCACCACAATCAAGTCAGCTTCATCCCTGGGATGCAAGGCTGATTCAACATACACAAATCAATAAACGTAATCCCTCACATAAACAGAACCAATGACAAAAACCACATGATTATCTCAATAGATGCAGAAAGGGCCTTTGATAAAATTCAACACCCCTTCATGCTAAAAACTCTTAATAAACTCAGTATTGATGGACTGTATCTCAAAATAATAAGAGCTATTTATGACAAACCTAGGTCACTATCATACTGAATGGGCAAAAGCTGGAAGCATTCCCTTTGAAAACCAGCACAAGACAAGGATGCCCTCTTTCACCACTCCTATTCAACATATTATTGGAAGTTCTGGCCAGGGCAATCAGGCAAGAGATAGAAATAACGGGTATTCAAATAGGAAGAGAAGAAGTCCAATTGTCTCTGTTTGCAGATGACATGATTGCATATTTAGAAAATCCCATTATCTCAGCCCAAAATCTCCTTAAGTTGATAAGCAACTTCAGCGAAGTCTCAGTATACAAAATCAATGTGCAAAAATCACAAGCATTCCTGTACACTAATAATGGACAAACAGAGAGCCAAATCATGAGTGAACTCGCATTCACAATTGCTACAAACAGAATAAAATACCTGGGAATACAAGTTACAAGGGATGTGAAGGACCTCTTCAAGGAGAACTACAAACCACTGCTCAAGGGAATAAGACGGGACCCCAACAAATGGAAAAACATTCCATGCTCATGGATAGGAAGAATCAATATCGTGAAAATGGCCATATTGTGCAAAGTAACCTATAGATTCAATGCTATCCCCATCAACCTACCGTTGACGTTCTTCACAGAATTATAAAAAACTACTTTGAATTTCATATGGAACTAAAAAAGAGCTTGTATAGCCAAGACAATACTACATTTGATCTTAGCCAAAAGACTGAGAAGCAATAGCCAAGACAATCCTAAGTAAAAAGCTGGAGGCATTACGCTACCTGACTTCAAACTAGACTACAAAGCTGCAGTAACCAAAACAGATATATACTGGTACCAAAACAGATATATAGACCAATGGAACAGAACACAGGCCTCAGAAATAATGCCACACATCTACAACCATTTGATCTTTGACAAATCTGACAAAAACAAGCAATGTGGAAAGGATTCCCTATTTAACAAATGGTGTTGGGAAAACACCATTTCTGCATATGCTAGCCATATGCAGAAAACATAAACTGGCCACTTCCTTACACCTTATACAAAAATTAACTCAAGATGGATCAAAGACCTAAACATAAGACCTAAAACCATAAAAACCCTAGAAGAAAACCTAGGCAATACCGTTCAGGACACAGGCATGGGCAAAGTCTTCATGAATAAAACATCAAAAGCAATGGCAACACAAGCCAAAATTGACAAATGAGATCTAATTAAACTAAGGAGCCTCTGCACAGCAAAAGATACTATCATCAGAATGAACAGGCAACCTACAGAATGGGAGAAAATTTTTGCAATCTATACATCTGACAAAGGGCTAATATCCAGAACTTACAAAGAACTCAAACAAATTTACAAGAAAAAAACAACCCCATCAAAAAGTGGACAAAGGATATGAATAGACACTTCGCAAAAGAAGATATTCATACAGCCAACAGACACATGAAAAAATGCTCATCATCACTGGCCATCAGAGAAATGCAAATCAAAACCACAATGAGATACTGTCTCACACCAGTTAGAATGGCGATCATTAAAAAGTAAGGAAACAACAGGTGCTGGAGAGGATGTGGAGAAATAGGAACGCTTTTACACTGTTGGTGGGATTGTAAACTAGTTCAACCATTGTGGAAAACAGTATGGCTATTCCTCAAGGATCTAGAACTAGAAATACCATATGACCCAGCTATCCCATTACTGGGTATATACCCAAAGGATTATAAATCATGCTGCTGTAAAGACACATGCACAAATAGGTTCATTGCGGCACTATTCACAATAGCAAAGACTTGGAATCAACCCAAATGTCCATCAGTGACAGACTGGATTAAGAAAATGTGGCACATATACACCACGGAATACTATGCAGCCATAAAAAAGGATGAGTTTGCGTCCTTTGTAGGGACATGGATGCAGCTGGAAACCATCATTCTCAGCAAACTATCACAAGAACAGAAACCCAAACATCGCATGTTCTCACTCATAGGTGGGAATTGAACAATGAGATCACTTGGACTTGGGAAGGGAAACATCACACACCAAGGCCTATTATGGGAAGGGGGGAGGGAGAGGGATGGCATTGGGAGTTATACCTGATGTAAATGATGAATTGATGGGTGCTGACGAGTTGATGGGTGCAGCACACCAACATGGCACAAGTATACATATGTAACAAACCTGCACGTTGTGCACATGTACCCTAAAACTTTTAAAGTATAATAATAAAAATAAAAAATAAAAAAAAGAAGACATTTATGCGACCAGCAAACATATTTAAAAAATGCTCATCATCACTGGTCATTAGAGAAATGCAGATCAAAACTACAATGAGATACCATCTCATGCCAGTTAGAATGGAGGTCATTAAAAAGTCAGGAAACAACAGATGCTGGAGAGGATGTGGAGAAATAGGAATGCTTTTACACTGTTGGAGAAAGTGTAAATTAGTTCAACCATTGTGGAAGACAGTGTGGCGATTCCTCAAGGATCTAGAACTAGAAATACCATTTGACCCAGTAATCCTATTCCTAGGTATATACCCAAAGGATTATAAATCATTCTACTATAAAGACACATGCACACATATATTTATTGCAGCTCTGACCCCAATAGCAAAGACTTGGAACCAACCCAAACACCCATGAGTGACAGACTGGATAAAGAAAATGTGGCACATATACACCATAGAATACTATGCAGCCATAAAGAAGGATGAATTCATGTCCTTTGGAGGGACATGGATGAAGCTGGAAACCATCATTCTCAGCAAACTAACACTGGAACAGAAAACCAAACACCACATGTTCTCACTCGTAAGTGGGAGTTGAATAATGAGAACACATGGACACAGGGAGGGGAACATCACACACAGGGGCCTGTCAGGGGTTGCTGGGCTAGGGGAGGGACAGCATTAGGAGAACTACCTAATGTCGATGATGGGTTGATGGGTGCAGGAAACCACCATGGCATGTGTATAGCTATCTAACAAACGTGCATGTTCTGCACATGTATCCGTGAACTTAAAGTATAATAATAATAAAAAAAATCAAGGGTCTAGTTATGTACACAAAGTATTTTTTCACTAATTATTTTAAAGGTTTTTCCCCCCGTACCATATGTACTTTACCAAGATAAAAAGAAAATCTCTCAGAGTATTTTGTATTCATGTTCATTAACATTCCAGTGGAATAATAAACCTCAAAACGATTCATGTATGAATCAGTGAGGCATGGCTAATAACAGTTTTCAGTCACACAACCAATAACATTCACCATGAAATGTGGTGTCTGTTAAATACATATCTCTGAATTTTTGTTGGGGGAGGGTGGTAGGAAATAGGGAGGTTGAAAATTGCAATTTAAAAATGTCTAAATATTTTAGGCTTGTACATTGTAAATATCTTTCAGGCAAGTATTTATCACAAGCATGACATTCTGTTATCAAAACATGGAAATAAAACCCCACAGATTTGCCTTGAAAACAAAACAAAACAAAACAAAACAGTATACCGCAGGGCCTGAGAATGGACCATGTTCTATAAGGAAACAGAAGAAACTTCTTGGAACATTAGGAAATATGATTTACCATAAAACTTAAAAATATATTATATACTGAATTTTAGATATGATTTTCCTACTCCTTACAAAATTATCTTTATACTATGACTCTCTAGTCCACAAAAGTATTTACAAGACAAAAATATGAAAAGCATACAGAGACACAGTAAAAGTTGAGTATTTCATTACTAAGAACTCAAATATAGAAGCAATTATATAATGAATATTCAAAAATCTTTTCTATTACTTTTTTTGTTTAAAATATTTTCCCTGATTACCATTCATATTGTTAATACTCAAATACATGAATACAAACACTGATATCTACATTTAAAATTTTTTTTAAACTTACATTATTTCAATGACATAAATAATACATTATAAAGAAGTGGATTTGGCATGATAAAAAGTAGAATAAAATATACTTCAGCCACCAAAGCCATCTCACTTCTTTAACCTTTGTTCACAACAGTGAACAATGGGACACTCCTGGAAGTTTTCCACACATGTACAAATAGAGGTTCACAATTCTGGATCTGAAATTTCGAAATCAGAAAAGCTTGAAAACCAATGGTGTAAGGCTATATTTAGTGTTTGCTTATCCCATATATGTTTTGTTGCAGACATATCAATATGATTGATGACAGGGTGCTGTCACAAGACTTCTCTAGAAGTGTTATATACCAAATGGTATAGACATATACCTTTCTAAAAAACAACAAATTATTAATTTCTAAAACACATCTGTCCCCAAAGTGATTATGGGCCTCAATAATTACATGTGTGTGTAACACACAATCTTTTTACGTTTACACGAATGGGTCATACTATACTGTCTGATGGCTACATTCATGGACTAGTTTAACATTTTTCCTGGAGATCTTACCATGGCCTACCAAACCCTTCATGATTTCTGGCCTCTGACTGCCTTTGATCTCCTTTTCCATTACTTTTCTTCTCATTCACTCTTCTCCAGCCACATGGGCTTTCTGGCTATTCTTCTACCATGCCAAGCATGTTGTATCTTAAGGACTTGTTTGTATCTTGAGGACTTTGCACTTACTGTTCCGTCTGTTTGGAACTTTCTTCCACAGATTTCCTCATGGCTGCCTCCCATCCCCACTTCACCGACATCTTTGTTCAGATGACATCTCTTCAAAGAGGCCTTCCCTGACCACCCTATCTAAAAGAAGACCACCTATCACTTTCTAGCCTTTCACTCTGCTTTTTTATCCCTAGCATTTATCAATAACTATGAGAGATTATACATTTATATATTAGTGTATGGCTTGTCTACTCTTCTACAGGTTCCACAAGAGTAGGGATTTTTTTTTTTTTTTTTATGATTTACTCACCATTGCATCCCTGGCACCTTGTACAATGCCTGGCATATAGTAAATGCTCAATAAATATTTGTTGAATGATTTTCCCCATTTTGCCTCCAAATTAAGCTATTTATTTTATAGTTTCAAGGCTTTCAATTGCTTTTATGGCAAACTAGGGAGTTACCTAGGAAACCTTCATGAACTGGTCCTTAGGACTCTTCTGGTGTCTTTCACTGCTATCCTACTTCCAATTTAGGTTGTAGACTGACACGTTTACCCTGTTTGAGCTCTGGTGCTTGCCATGTACTGTTGTTGCCTCTGCCCGGAACCCCCCTCTCTCCTTCACTATAGGTGGCAGAATCCACTCATTCTGGCATTGGCTCATATGGGGCATCACATTGATTTGCTCATCTATTTACATGCTTATAGTATTCACTACAGTGCCACTCCAGAGACTGTGTCTTATTCACTCGTGAATTCCAGCCTCTAACACAATGGCTCACAGAGTAACCCTCAATATATAAAAAACTGAATTGAGGCCGGGCGCGGTGGCTCAAGCCTGTAATCCCAGCACTTTGGGAGGCCGAGACGGGCGGATCACGAGGTCACGAGATCGAGACCATCCTGGCTAACACGGTGAAACCCCGTCTCTACTAAAAATACAAAAAAACTAGCCGGGCGAGGTGGCGGGCGCCTGTAGTCCCAGCTACTCGGGAGGCTGAGGCAGGAGAATGGCCTAAACCCGGGAGGCGGAGCTTGCAGTGAGCTGAGATCCGGCCACTGCACTCCAGCCCGGGCGACAGAGCGAGACTCTGTCTCAAAAAAAAAAAAAAAAAAAAAAAACTGAATTGAATTGAAATTTCACTCTCCTCTACTATATTTTTTAGTTTTTAGAAAATGCTTTTAATGGGTCTTCTAGAATGATGAAATGTCTTTAAAGCTGCAGTGAAACCAGGGCAATAAGTTTAGAGCCATAATTTCTTGAAAGAGAGTGATGAAAAATCATTGCTTATCTCTGAGCCACCCTACTGAGATCACAGCTTGGACACTGAGCTTAGTTTTATGCACCTTATGTTCTAGGTAACTGGAAGATGATTGCAAAAGATGGCACTAAGAAGGATTAAGTGTGATTATTTATGAGGTATAGTTAAAAGCAGACAGTATGCATATGTTCACTAGCTATAGGGAATACATCTCTAAATATCTGATGAACAAATCTACCCAAGGAATACATTTAACACAGAACAACAAAGGGAGAAAGAAGATGAGAGAATAAAAAACATAGGTGAAAAATTTAGAAAATTTTTAGCACATCATAAGATGGCTCTTACTAGCAACCAGAATTCTCCAATGGTAGCCAAGAAGCGTAATGATCACAGGTTGAAAAATGTGTGAAGCAGACTAGAGCATTTGGGTACGATTGAGTTTCCCAAGCTTTCTATACTTTGTATTGCGAAAGTAATGCATTGTTTTTCCTTTTTTCTAATATAATATTTTTGTATTAGATATTTTTTCAAATAAATCCCAAATTTGTAATAAATTACAAATAAATAAAGATTCTCGTCTGAAGGTCTGAATTATGACCTGTAACATATGGTTAAGATGAATTATGCAGAGGGTTTAACTCTTTGACCTCTATGGCCTTTTTAGTTTTGAAATTCTGTTTCCATGGTAAAGATTTCCCTGTAGGCCATGTGTACTTGAGGAGGATGCTGTTCGAAGTGTTTGACTAAAGCTGAAGAACATTATGTGACCCCCAGTTTTTCTACACACAAGGATGGCCCTAAGCTTTGTGATAATGGGGGATTGTTGTGTAGTTACCAGTGCCTCTTACCTTTATGATTTAGTTGAATGATACAAGTGGTACAAATGTCAGGCTCTTCTAGTACTTACCCTGTTTGCTTTTTTAGTCATAATATAGTCATTCGTTAACCACATATTTATTAAGTGCCGACTTCTGAAGAATACAAAAATAAAGTCCTTTTTTTTTTTTTTTTTTTGAGATGGAGTCTCACTCTGTCACTTTGGCTGCATGCAATGGCACAATCTTTGCTCACTGCAGCCTCTGCCTCCCAGGCTCAACTGATTCCTTGCCTGGGCCTTCCGAGTAGCTGGGACTACAGGTGTGAGCCACCATGCCTGGCTAGTTTTTGTATTTTTAGTGGAGATGGGTTTTCACCATGTTGGCCAGGCTGGTTTCAAACTCCTGACCTTGTGATCCACCCACCTCAGCCTCCCAAAGTGCTGGGATTACAGGCATGAGCCACCGTGCCTGGCCTGAAAACAAAGTTCTTACCTTCATGGAGTTTACCTTTTGTTTGAAGGAGACAGACGATAAACAAAAGGACAAATAAATGAGGCTATAATTTCAAGTAAAGATATTTGCTATGAAGAAGTGCTATAATGGCACAATCCATAGAAGTCTTTCACAAAATTGTCTTCTGGGTCTAAAAGTCACCCAGATCTTGATGCTACTTTCTTAAAATATCCACGCAATTTACTCATGTTTCAAGTCCATAAAATGAAAAACACAAGGTTTTCAACATGTTTCTTTAAATTTCCTTTTCCCCTTTTCTTAATCTTCTTTCTCCTTGCACTACCACACCCCAAAGCTCCCAAAGCACCCTCCTTAAACGCCCATTGATTTGCTCATCTATTTACATGCTTATAGTAAAGAGTTCCTATTCCCCAGTGTAAATGAGGCTTTTGCTATTGTTTGGTTTGTATGTCTTAGTGAGGATTCAGAAAGTACAATCTATCTGAATTGCTCATGAGTGATACAAAGTGGTAGGCTGCTTGGGCTTTTTGTATTTATCTACTTAGTTTCTGACTTATTCTTATTCTGTTAGTTTCAGTGACATGAACTTGTGGTAAATCAAAGCCACCTGTAGCAGATATTATTGGTGCCCTGCCAGTATGCTATATTCCCTTACTATTTCAGTGTATACCAATCTGACCCTTAATTCTTCTATCTCTGGCTTTCTGTGGCCACTGAGGCAACTCTGTCTACTCTTAGAGCATGGCAGACAAGCCAGGGTCTTAATAACCCCTGAAAGTAGCCCCCAATCATTGACCGACGGTATTGGTGTTTAAACAACCCAGTTATCCTGTCCTCTTGGTGGAATCACTCAGTCTAAGGTATGTGTTCCACATTGTTTCCTAGAGATTCCTAGGAGGATTAAGTTCTGGGTGCCCTTAGCAGTAATGTGCTAGATAAGCCATGTTTTTGGTCTTCTCTTCCCTATTTCACTTTCTTAGTCTCTTACTGGTGTTTCCTGCAATAATCTCCTAAATAAAATACTTGCTCTTGAATACCTGTCTCCAGATCTGCTTCTCGGAGAACCCATACTAAGGTGGTTATTAATTCAGTCAAGTTGCAGATCAGACAGTAACCTCCCACTGATTGTCTTGGCACTTGAAGGTCCTGAATCCAAGGCAAGTGCCATGTCTTCATGCTCTT
>NC_045435.1:75151936-75221986 GCF_002776525.5 Piliocolobus tephrosceles
CAGCATTATCCACAGCTGAAGTAATACCTATGTGCTCATATTAGGTTATCCGACAACAGTGTAATAATCATTAGACACCACTGTTTAGATCCCGAGTATGTTCATGACATTTGCCTTTTGACTGCTAAGTAGAAGACGTAATGATTACAAGCTGATGCTTTCTCAGGAGGAGGAAAGTTATTGAGCTTTCCAGTTTCATATGCTCCTGATTTTCTTCCACGTTTAGTCTGGCTGCTGACACATGTGTTGAAATCTTTCATGTCGATCAGCTTGAGAATAGCTGGGACTGCTGAGCTAAGTCTGTGCTCATAAAAGAACAAAGAATTGTATTACAGGAAATGACCCCAAATTGACATAAGATTAGGCTAGGAAGCCTGAACAGGGGTTTTAATCTCTATGCACAAAATCAGTCTGTACATATATTGATCACATTCCTGCTGTTTTAACTATAATTTTTTTCAATTTCACTTTGTTACTCACAATTTGATAATATTTTATGTGGTCATGGTGTCTGTGTGATGAACTATAATCCAGTGTGACATTCTCTGAGACTCAAGCTTCCAAGGACATCAGAATTTCACACCAGGACACTTTGTAGGACACCATACTACTCTCCGTGGGATTCAAATATCAGAAATGATGAGAGATCTAAGACTTGATGTAATCGCCTGCATGTAATGAATCAGGACAAAGAAAAAAGTTAGAGATAGAGAAAGGAAATGGCGCTAAGGAAAATGGGGACCTATCTTAGTGTTTGTTTTAGAGTAACTACTCTTTGTTTTTCCTTATGTAATGGCAAGAGTCTGAGGCAGGAATCTAGTCCCTACTTAGGAGCTGCATGACCTTGTGAAAATTACTTAGGTGTTCTGCAATTTGTAATTGCATTTATTGCAAAATTAAGTTTACTTTTCATATGTCACTAGACTCAGAGCATTTTGAGGTTAGGAATTGGGTCTGAATCAATGATTTCTCCAGCACCCACATGGCATTTGGCACATACTACATCAATAAGGATTTTGGATTAAAAAACGGAGCAAGCACAAGGAACCATGGTGGTCAGAGATGGGTTGAATTCATCTGCACCAGAGAAAGGGAGACTAGAGGAGAAAGGTCACACTGGATTTCGTTCAATTATTGAAAATACGGTGTATTTACTATGTGCTGGGCACTTTTCTAGGTGCTAGAAAGACTACAGTGACCAAAACAAAAATCCACATCTGCATGGATCTTGCATTCTAGTGAGAAAGTAAGATGGTAAAAAAGATAAATAGGTAAATTTTATACAATGCTTCGTAACGACAAGTGCTAAGAAGAAAAACAGCACAGAAAAGACAGAAAGGAAAAGGGAAGGGGCGCATGTGGTGCAATTTTGTTAGGATGCCAGGGAGGGCTGAGCGTAGTCGTAAATGACCACATCATTTGATGGATCAAGCCAGGGACTGCCAGTCTGTGTTTCTGAGGGACACATAAAGAAAAAAAGGCTTCAGGAATTCAGAAAGATCCAGAGTGGGGAAATGAAGTGAAAAGAAATCCAGTCAGTGGGGAGTCGTGAAGGGATAAGTTAAACGCGTTTTGGGAGTAAGGAAGAAAGCAAAAGTGCGGTACAGCCTTTCATTACACGTGAAAAGAATCATGTTTCTTTTTCTAGTTAGAAAAAGCTAAACATTGTGCGACTTATGCCCAAAACCCCCTTCTAAGGGGATTCTCACCTTAACTTGTCTTCCGTGGTCAGTGTTTCCCGCCCCTGAATCTGGGTTACTGTCACTATGGCTTTCAATTGGCCCGGCTTAGGCGCATGCTCTGCGCGTATTGGCCTCCGCTCCTGTCCCCAGACAAGCGGCCATCTTGTGTCCCGCCCCTACCGTTGGGTCTTCTGGGAATTGCAGTCCCCGCTCCGCTCTGTCCCGTCACAGGACTTTTTGCCCTCTGTTCCTGGGTCCCTCAGGCGGCCACCCAGTGGGCACACTCCCAGGCGGCGCTCCGGCCCCGCGCTCCCTCCCTCTGCCTTTCATTCCCAGCTGCCAACATCCTGGAAGGTAGGGGCGGGGAGACAAGCCCAAGTGGAATAGTGTTTCTGGGGCGCGGGTCTGGGTTTCCACGCGCGTCTGGTCATCACCCCGGAGCCCAGGGGGGCCGGCGCCGCTCACGGGGCGGTGGGCTTCTGTCCCGAGGACTCTTCCGCCCCACGAGGGTCTCAGGGTGGGGACTCGGGCCCCCTAATTCCCAAGCACCGACCCCAGCCCTAACCCGTGCCTCCTCCACTGTATTTATACGTGGGGAAACTGAGGCACGGGGCCACGCCAGCAGTTCCGGGAACGCCACAGCTCTTGGCTCTGGGGGTGTGGTCGGCACCCGCCGTTTTGGGATGGTTCGTCAGTTTCATAGACAAGTAGCGAAAATCCGTCCCAACAGGTCTGTGTTAAACAAGCAGCTCTGGGTTCTCCTACGGGGTTGCTGAACACGTGCGCAGGACAGTAGCAAACCGGAGTACAGAGAAGGCAGCATTTTGGGAGATAATTTTACATTACTATATCACAAACAGACAAAAAGGCATCGAATTTATTGTTGTGGGAGAATTCGTCGGTACTTGGTCGGACTTTCTTACACCTATTTTATGGTTTGTTGTTTTTATTTTTAGCGTCAAAGGGGGGATTTTAAAGGTATATCCAAGTTGGGGGTGGCGGGGTGAAGGAGGCAGGTTAGTGGAACTTGAGATGCATCTGCAGATTTCTCTGTAAGCTTAAATTCTGCCCTCGCTGTGCTACCTTGGAACAGCCACTCACAGCGCTTATCTGGGAAATAAGGAGCCCAATGCTCCCAGGTCAAGTGGCCCAAGGATGCTGCCTGAAGCCGAAATCTAAATTGAGGTCATGCTTGTGAAAGTTTACCACTTGCAGATTTATTGCTGTTATTATTCTGGTCTCTCAGAAATGTGCTGGGACCAGTGGAAAATACCCACAGTAGTTGTTTTAGAAAGGTTCTGACCCAGGCCGGGCCCAGACTACCAAGGGCGGTCCCTACTCGCATCTGATGTTAAGCCTTGGCTTAAGCCTGCGGCCGGAGGCCTGGGCAGCGGAGGCTCCTGGGAGTTGCAGTCCCGCCCCTTGTTTCTCGTCGGGCAGGTACGCCACCTCGTGGCGTGCCATTTTGCCCGGCGAGATGTCTCCTGGGAGATGAAGTCTCGCTTCTAGACGTTCTGTAGAGCAGCCGCTTGACTCGGAACTACAACTCCCATGTGGACCTGCGTTCATGGCTGCCGGCCTCTGTCCACCTGCTGCAACCTGGACTAGAGATGTTTAGTAAAGAAAGAAGTCTAGGGTTGTGTGTGTGTGTGTGTTGTTACTGATTGCATATGCTGTTCTAAGTATTAAATATGAGATTGTTGTATACAGTGTTCCAAGTATTAATGTACATGCTTTCAAAACCACTAACACTCGACCATTTAGAACATGTTCACATGATCTCTTTTTAATATTACATTTCCCATTTGTATATGAGAAAAAACTTGAGAAGATAGCCCATGATTACACAGCTGGCAATAAAATATATATTCAATAAAATATGTATGATATGATTTAATCCTCTTAAAAGCTATATGAGAGTGAGAACCATTTTTATATTAACTTTACAGATTAGAAAACTAAGGCTAGGAAAGCTAAGTAACTTGTTCAAGTTACAATACTGGTGAATAAAAGGACTGAGACTGTAAGCCCTTCGGCTTAACAATGTCTGCTTAGAGAAAGACCCTACCTTACAGAGCCAAGGGAGAGTCCAACCTTTCTGGTTACAGAATTTTTAATATTTTCATTATACCATGTTGCCTCTGTAGTTAGACACTAAACGTTTGAGCTGCAAAAACCTTTGAGATAATTTAATTCTAATGCAAAAATCTTGGAACACTTCTTGGCCTATAATAAAGGTTCCACAAATGCTAGCTGTATATCGTTGTAGAATACCTTTATTTTAGAGATGAGGAAACTGACCCAGGTGGTAAAGCAGTTTGCCCAAGGTCACACACACAGTTGGTTTGTGTCAGAGATGAGACTAGAACCAAGCATCTTATTTTCAAGTCCAAGGTTATTTTCATTCCACCAGCAGTCAGCTAGCAGGAACAGCAGATGTGTAGCTTTGTAGATGATTGTTTCTCCTGTAATTTGTTCTTTCAAGGCCACAGACCAGGACCAATTGTTGTAAAGTATCTTATTATTGGTAAGGTTGTAATATTTTATGAATTCAACAAATATGTTTTGAGCTTCTTTATATGGTCATCTCTGTTAACGTGCAGGGACCACATAGATGATAAGGACTTAATGCATTCGAACTGGAAGGACCTTATAAATCATCTAATCTAACTCTTATTTTATAAATGAGGAGAGTGGTATAAAGTAGTCTGCAATCTTCATCTCATGCCCTCATGTCAAAAGCATCCTATTTCTGCAAGAAGGCAGGTTTCTGGAGTCCTCACAGTAGTATGGATAACCTTTTCAGGCTTATGCTTTTCTATTTGGTATCCCTGTCTTGGCCTTTTTCCTGCAGCCTTTGATAGAATCCTTTAGGAAATGTTTTTGTGTCCCCATCTTTATTTGTGTATTCATGCAACTTCGACATGCTCTGTTTCCATTTTGGAAATTAGTCTGGTTTTGTCTCCCATTACTCTTTTCTCTTTTGTTCTTTCAGACACTTGAGAACAAATTCTGACACTATGTTTGCATTCACATGTTAAAATCTGACCCTCTAATATGAACAATCAGAAATCTAACAAGTTGTGACTTCCATTTTGGAAGACATATTGGCCTTTTCAATTATATATTCACAGATAATATGGCAGGTAACTCTGGTCTCTTCTGAAAGATGGTTTCCATATAGTTGGGTAATAAGGTAACAGTTTTATGAATTGTTGGCTAAACATTCCTGAAACAGTCTATTTGAGAAGTTCTCCTCGTCACCCCATGCCCCCACCCCCACACTCTCCCAACTGATAGTCTGATCATTCATCTTCCAGCACAGTGCCTGACCACCAGTAGACACTGAAAAAGTACTTGTGGCATTGCATTCATAAGCACCCTGTTCCCACATCTTTTCACTGAATCTGTTTACTCTTTTAATGTAGAAGTGCAGCTTTGAAACATAAGATGTAGGAGGTTACTTTGCTTTCAACATGTACATTGCAGGGAAAAATCTCAGCCTTTGAGGTCATTCTCCAAGGGGTTGTCTCTTTGGGAATGTCCACATCTGTGACTTCTCAGATGAGAAAGTGATCCAAATAGTAAGACATAGCAGAGAAGCAGTAGAGGGGTTGTCAGAGGACCTATGATTTAATTCCCAGCTGTGCCTTTTAGACAAGTTACTTAGCCCTTGGTTTTCTCTCTTAAAATAGGGATAATAAGCATTTCTACCTCACAGTGATGATGAAGAAGAAAGTGTGTTCAAAGCTTTGAGCATGTTGTCAGGCTCTTAACAGCTTGCAGTCAATAGATAAATATAATAGCTCTTATTTTTGTTATTGTAAGCCTGATATATGAAAATTCACATTTCCTCAAGATTTAAAACTTAAGGCAGATATTTATATTATAAAAGGATTTGTTTGCCACTTGTTTTCTTAGAGTAGCACACTTGGTCATCACATTTAAAATATGAAGTTCCTCACAGCTCTTGATAACCTGTCTTGTCAGCACAGTGATACTCTCTTGTGTGGGCAGAGAGATAGTGAAGTTTTTGGCTCGGTACTGCCTGCTGAGAGGTCCCTGATATATGGTTCCACCTATATATTAAATCTTTGATTTAAAAGCAGTCTGTTTCTGTCAGTGGGAACTTCTGTCCGTCTCTAGACAGGAGTGGGCCTATCCCAGGAGCCTCAGGGTTAGCGTGAGGCAGTCGTCATTAAGCTGGTGAATAATCCTGGGGCAATGACCATGGGGATGTGGCAGTGCTTCTTTCTAAAGCTGACAACTTCAGTAGCCATGAGGTTACTGATAAGGAGGTGAGTTACTGAAAAGAAGTGATACAGGGAAGGAGAAACAGGAATGAGGATCACAGCAACAGCAGAGGAGACGGACAAAGGAAACAGCGGAGGCCCTCAGTATCCTAAACATGTTTTTATTCAGCACATTTATCTTGCTCCTAACTCTGTGCCAGGCACTGCATCTGCTCTGGTGAGAGCAGTAAATGGGGTTGGCAGGGAGGCAGTGATGGGGTGAATGAGGGTATATTCTCGGCAGGGAAGAACCTAGTACAAGGGAGGAAGAGAGGGAGGGAGGGAGGAAATGTTGGGATTTGATGAGCAGAAAGAAGGTCTGTTTGCCTAGGGTATGAAAATCAATGGCTGGAGGAGGTGGAGAGAATAAGGCTGCAGAGGTGAGCCTGAGTAATAGATTTATTTTTCTTTTTTTTTTTGTTTGTTTTTTTTTTCAGTCTCCATGGAGTTTATTTAATATTTCATCATTTGCCCATTTTTTCTCAACAACTTTATTTATTTATTTATTTTTTATTATACTTTAAGTTCTAGGGTACATGTGCATAACGTGCAGGTTTGTTACATATGTATACTTGTGCCATGTTGGTGTGCTGCACCCATCAACTCGTCAGCACCCATCAATTCATCATTTACATCAGGTATAACTCCCAATGCAATCCCTCCCCCCTCTCCCCTCCCCATGATAGGCCCCAGTGTGTGATGTTCCCCTTCCCGAGTCCAAGTGATCTCATTGTTCAGTTCCCACCTATGAGTGAGAACATGCGGTGTTTGGTTTTCTGTTCTTGTGATAGTTTGCTAAGAATGATGGTTTCCAGCTGCATCCATGTCCCTACAAAAGACTCAAATTCATCTTTTTTTATGGCTACATAGTATTCCATGGTGTATATGTGCCACATTTTCTTAATCCAGTCTGTCACAGATGGACATTTGGGTTGATTCCAAGTCTTTGCTATTGTGAATAGTGCCGCAATAAACATACGTGTGCATGTGTCTTTATAGCAGCATGATTTATAATCCTTTGGGTATATACCCAGTAGTGGGATAGCTGGGTCATATGGTACATCTAGTTCTAGATCCTTGAGGAATTGCCATACTGTTTTCCATAATGGTTGAACTAGTTTACAATCCCATCAACAGTGTAAAAGTGTTCCTATTTCTCCACATCCTCATGAGGATATTTTTCTTTTTTTAAATTTTACTTTAAGTTCTGGGATACATGTGCAGAATGTACAGGTTTGTTACATAGGTATACATATGCCATGGTGGTTTGCTGCACCTGTCAATCTGTCATCTAGGTTTTAAGCCCCGCACGTATTAGGTATTTGTCCGAATGCTTTCCTTCCCCTTGCCCCCCACCCCCCAACAGGCCCTGGTGTGTGATGTTCCCCTCCCTGTGTCCATGTGTTCTCATTATTCAACTCCCACTTATGAGTGAGAACATGTGGTGTTTGCTTTTCTGTTCCTGCGTTAGTTTGCTGAGAATGGTGAGCCTGAGTAATATTATGCAGAGTTTGGTTACCTGCATTTTGACCTTATTCCAAGGGCATTTAGGAAACTGTTTAATGGCCTTAAATGGGGAAATGAAATTATTGGATTTGTTTTCATGAAAGTATGGTTGTATAGCAATGTATTGTATTATTGAAGATTACTAAGAGTATAGACTTTAAGTGTTCTTGTTCCCAGAAAGGGGTCTCGATCCAGACCCCAAGAGAGGGTTCTTGAATCTTATGCAAGAAAGAATTCAGGGCAAGTCCATAGAGTAAAGTGAAAGCAAGTTTATTAAGAAAGTAAAGGAATAAAAGCATGGCTACTCCATAGACGGAGCAGTCCTGAGGGTGACTGGTTTCCCATTTTTATGGTTATTTCTTGATGATATGCTAAACAAGGCATGGATTATTCATAACTCCTCTTTTTAGACCATATAGGGTAACTTTCTGACATTGCCCCATGGCATTTCTAAGCTGTCATGGCGCTGGAGGGAGTAGAGCAGTGAGGATGACCAGAGGTCACTCTCGGCGCCATTTTGGTTTTGGGGGGTTTTAGCCAACTTCTCTACTGCAACCTGTTTTATCAGCAAGGTCTTTATTACCTGTATCTTGTGCCAACCTTCTATCTTATCTTGTGACTAGGAATGCCTTAACCTCCTGGGAAAGCAGCCTAGCAGATCTCAGCCTTATTTTACCCAGCCCCTACTGAAGATAGGGTTGCTCTGGTTCAAACACCTCTGACATTCTCACCACAAATAAATAAGTATTTGAGGTAATGCATATTAATTAGCTTGATTTAGCCATTCCACAGTGGATACACATCTCAAAACAAAGTAAATCAGTTTTTAAAAAGTATGGATGCATGGATGCATTATGGGTAATGAATTTATCTGAGGTAATAGTTGATGTGGGAAAAGTATGTATGCTTGTGCTTCTTTAATTTTAATGTGCATACAAGTCTCCTGCTGATCTTAAAATGCAGATTCTGGTTTAATTAAAGACCTGGAAAGGATCAGAGATTCAGTATTTCTAACAGACTGATGCTGCTGGTCCGTGGATCATCCTTTGAGTAGTAAGTACTTGCGAGACTCTTCAGTGGTCTAGGTGACAGAGGATGTAGTTAAGAGAATGGACTCTATAGAGCAAAAGACCTAGACTTTAATCTTGGTTCTGCCACTTTCTATGTGTGTGACTCTGGGGAAACTGTCCAAATTTCTCTGAGCCTCAATTTCCTCATCTGTGAAATGCGAGTGATAATTTCTATTGCAGAGGGATGTTTTTTGTTTTCAGTGAGGTAACCCATTGAAAGTGCTTACCACGGTAACTGGTACTCCATGAATGGTAGCTAATGATTTTGTTTTTATCACTATCAATAAAAAACACAAGTTGATGCATCCTGCTCTATGTTTCCTTGTTTATCATATTTTGAATACTAAGAGGACTAGATCACCTTTAATTCTACTGTTTTTACTTACCTCTATCATATGATGTTTGGAATTTCTTCAATCCTCTGTAAAAGTTGGAGTATTGTGGGGTCAGGGGAGGAGAAGTATCTTTTCCTCACCCTCAGGTTCTTGGTTGAGTCCCCTGTAACAAAAGACAGATTAAAGAGAGAAAAGCACACAGATTTATTTAACGTAAGTTTTATGTGACATGGGATTCTTCATAATGAAATGAAGACCCCCAAAACTGGTAAACCTGTGTATTTTTTATGCTAGATTTGATGAAGAAGTAGATAGTTGTGTAGAAGTATGATTGAATAAGGAAGTATGAGCTAATAATGGGAGGAAATGTAGCAAGACCTGTTTGTTCAGATTCTCTGTAACCCTTTGTCTTCAGAGATAAGGATGTTCTTTTACTCCAGGTATGGGACGTGAGAAACCTTTCACAGGAGGGTCTTAGACCTGCTTCAGGAGAAGGCCAGATAATTCTTCCTGGGTTTTATGACCTGCTTCAGAGGAGAAGGGCAGAAGGAAGGTCAGAGAGTGACCTCTGACCTTCCGGCTTCTGCTGTCATCTCAAATTCCTTCAGCTTACAATATTTGGGGGTAGTATGTCCTGAACCCCAGCATGGGCAAATAGATATATTTCAGCCCATGCAATTTAGTCTTTCTAAATTTGATGGACAAAATCTGGGGTCCTTATATGAACACATTATATCTGATTATTAAAATGAGAATTCGAGGTACCTGGCCTCCTAATGTAAGTTTATTCCTTCATTATGTAATTTTAATTTGTTTGGATTGCTTTCCAACTAGTGGCTCTCAGACCTGGCTGTAAGTTAGAATCACTGGGGCTGGTCCCATCCAGATAACTGAAATAAGAGTGGGGAGGGGAGCAGGTGTTTTTTTTGTTTGTGTGTTTTCTTTTGTTTGTTTATTATTTACATTTCCCAGCTGATTCTAAAGTGCATTTAGGATTGAAAACCACTGATTCTAATAACACAGCATTGTGGAATGATTTGCAGCTGATTCTAAAGCGCATTTAAGATTGAAAGCCACTGATTCTAATAACACAGCATCGTGGAATGAATCGGGTATAATCCAGTAGGTAAAAGGTCTGAGTGGGGAATGAAATATCTAGAAAGTAGCATTTTGAAGCCTTTGGGGTTGAAAGAAAAGCAGCTTCACAAAGCTGTCATGGAATTTGATGAACTTACTATAAATTGTGCACTAGTTATCTTTGAGATTAACTGTCAGGGACACTCTTTCTCCCCCACCCTCCTGGTATCTCTTGCTGTGCTTATCTAAGGGTTTTCCTTATATCAAATTTCAGGTTGTGCTTCTCGTCCTGTACTTAGTTTACCTCATTCCTCATAGCTGGGGGTGTTGTGGGGGGCTATAATTCCATTAAAACTGTGTTCCAAAGAAACTCAGTGACATGCTTTCATGATCTGTGGTGGTGTTATTGAACAGGTTTAAACAATTGTTCAGATAAAATACCACTCACTTTTACTGGTGATATTCTTACATTCTAATTGAGTAGCTTGAAATGAACCATTGAAATGAACCACTTCTAGAAAGGCTGCCTATTATAAAGTTTTCTTCCTATCCCCATCCTCCCCCAACTCCATGTCAAGGCAGAAGAATAATTAAGCTAATTTGATTACATACCTTTAATTTTCTTGATATTCCATAAATGTAGTGATTGTGAGGGAGGAAAAAAGAAAAGCATTCTTTCTCTTTCTTAGACTCTGCTCCTGGGGCACTGAAAAGTAAACTGACAAAAGACAGATTAACAGGAGAAATCATTTATTACATATGCATACAGAGGTCTTCATAAAAAAGAAGTGAAGACTCTATAAGAGGTGGTTAGGTCTGGGAGCTTATATATTATGTGGAGAAGAAACTAGACAAAGTGAAACCTCCTTTGCAAAAATTATGATGGTGAAAGAGATCTGACCTAACCGCATCTAACTTGCTTCTAACCTCCAAGCTGTCCTCGTTCATTCCTGCGCATAGACCAAACTAACTTTAGGAGGATCTTAGTTTATAGTTTAACTTTGGAACAAAGATGTTAACAACCCTTTCCCAAACCCCCTAGGACTAACAAATTATCCACAAGTTTAGAAATTATGCTTTAGGAGTCATGCAACTAGAGGCCACAAGATTCTAAACCTCCCCAGTTGCTCTTGGGGATAATATCAAAACCTAAGGTTGGTGCTGGAGATATTTTTCCAGCCTTGCGCTTGATGGGTCATATGGCACCACCTGGATTGATAAACTGGCTCATTTGGTCTTGTGCCCCCATGCAGGAACTGACTCAGCACAGGAGGACAGCTTTGACTCCCTGTGATTTCATCTCCAATTCGACCAATCAGCACTCCCCACTACCTGGCCCCCCTACCCACCAAATTATCCTTAATAAATCCCAGTCTCTGAAATGTTCCAGGGAGACTGATCTCAGTAATAATAAAACTCTGGTCTCCTGTTCAGCCAGCTCTGCGTGAATTAAATTCTTTCTCTGTTGCAATTCCTCTGTCTAGATAAACTGACTCTATCTGGGCAGCAGGCAAAATGAACCTATTGGGTGGTTACAAAAGGATAAGGGGATTTGGGCTTCTGGGGTAGGGGGACAAACTGTGAAAAAATGACTAGGAAAATGTATGGTAAATGAAGGTTGTTTAGTAAGGTTTGTTTATGCAGGTAAGAATTCTCTCTGGTAGGGAAAGGGGAACACTTTTATTTATAGAAAATGTTCCTTTACAAAGGAAAATCTATGCCCTGCTTTTAGATAGATGGAGGAGGGCAGAGGTGTTTCTTTTTCTTTTTCTTTTTTTTGTTGTTTTTTCTGAATCTGCTGTTCTTAATTGCCTTCAACTCAAATAACCCTTATGCCAAACTGGCATATTTTGGGGTAGCATATTCTGGTCCCCTTTCAGACCCTTTCCTTTGGAAAGTTGTTTTTGCCTGTCATAGAAAATGCATGCAGTTGTATTTGAGTATTTATATTTATATTTAAACTCTTAAATCAAGGGTCCACGAACATTCTTGGCTTGAATATGTATTACCCAGCACCATAATTTCATTTTTTAGCATTTCCTGAACCTTTGTGCCCACCAGGAGGTTATTTCACAATGTAGTAGCCTTACTTTTCTAGTCTGTTGACTCCATAAAGAGAAAAAGAGAAAGGGTGGGAAAAACAGTGTTTTTACCAGAGTGTTAAATTCAGTTAAAAACTACGTATTTTAGGAGTATTTTGTATGTATGCCAGTGTTTTCTTTTAATGATGAATAAGTGGGAATAGAAGAGAAAATTGAGAAACTGGTTAAGAAGCTCACAAAAGATATTCATTGACAGGATTCTGGAACTTAAAGACCCTTTCTGAGTCTTTTTATGTGTTTATTAGTGTCCTTTATTATGGATTTACCTCTTTTTATTAACAATCAGAATTCTATTAAAATTCAGTATATTTTGCAGTTTCTCAGACTCACAGCTACTGGGTTAGAAACCATCATAGATAATGTTGAAGTATCAGTACTCCCTCGCAAGGTTTAATGCATGCATATTTTAGTTAGACCAGGCTGGAGGAGCATACAGTCTATAGTTATTTAATCACTGAAGTCTGTGGAATGTGGTAAGAACAAAATTTTTATATTCTGAGAAGTCTTCTTCCCATGTCTTAGTTTTGAAAAAACAAAGCAAAACACAAAACTCACTGCTGCCTTTGGACTCCACATTAACTGAAGGGTGGTACCTGCTTGGTTGTGTCAGTAGACGTTTAAGCTGTGCCCAGAAGCACGAGTTTACCTATGCATTTGGAGCCTTGAGGACAGGCGGAGGGAAGGGTTGGAACTTGCTTAGAATAAGATTGTTTTAATCCTGGAGTACTAGCGATTCCAGTTCAATCTCTTGTAGGAATGATCCTGGCAAGAAATCCAAGGGAGAGCAGGAGAGGCAAGAGGGAGGTAAAACAAATGCAGAGAGTGTGGGAGAGGTAGAATAACAAAAAATGGCGGGGTGGAGAGAGAGAGGAATATTTTTTGTTTTACAGCCACTTGTGTAAATAAAATTAGTCTCTGCCTGTCAGTAACTACATCATCAGAAAGTGGCAGGTCTAATTTTCACTGGATGTAGTCTACCACTTTGTTAGCCTGCCTGGTAGCATACCAGATGCCACTTTGGGACACCTTAGATAGTAGTCAGACTCTAGTGCAGCTGAAATTGAGGTACCAAGACCTGTGCCACCAACCTTTCCCAATTTAAGTGATCTGGACGAGACCTGCTCTAGTGAGTCTAACTTGTAGCCAGGGCCAAGAACTACTGGTTAGAAAGCACTCCCGATGGGTTAAAATTATGTCAAGAAGGGGGCACTGTAATTGGATATGTAAATTTCCATTCGAAGGCAAGGTACCTTAAATTCCCATCTTAATAATCAGATATAACATGTTACCTTAAAGATCCCAGATTTTTTCCATCAAGTTTAGAGAGACTCAGTTGTATGGGCTGAAATATATCTATTTGCTCATAATACCTCAAAATTCACAGCAGATTGAAGGAGTTATAGCTTGGGCCATATGCCTACCACTTGAAATTGTTTCTATAGCCAGTGGGAGGGGGTACTGTGAGTGGCCAGGTGTGGCACAAATGCCCACCCCTGGAGAGGAGAGATTCACCCAGAGGAAGTGGGGCAGGCCTGCCACATTCTCAGCATCAGAGGCCACCATTCATACCAGAGTATATGTGACTGGTGCCCCCTGGAGTTGTGCTGTGCAAAGCTTGCAAGGCTGTACACACAGAAAGGCCCTGATTAACGAGAGATGCTGATACCTTCAGAAGAGGGATGTGACACTAGGGATACAAAAACAACAGGTGGCCACTGTAATTTGAAAGCCCATTTGCTGGGTTCTGCCAGCTTAGTGGATAAAAACAAGGCCAGGAAGCTTCAGAAAAATCTACAGCTGAGGCCGTCTCTTGGCTCCTCTGAGCAGGGGATGAAGCTTCCTCTAAGCTAAGGCTTCCTCTAACCTCTTGAACTTCCACAAGACAACAGGCCAAGGTTTCCCTGGCCTAGAGGAGTTAGCTGTGTTTGGCTTCCTGGTGCAGATGGAACAGCTGGATCCAACTCCTATGGGTCGAGGACTGCTGGAACTATATGCATGGGTCCTGGTGAGGCCAGAAGTGTTTGCATTTCCAACAAGGTGCCAGGTGATGTATATGCTGCTGGTCCGTGGGCCACACTTGGAATAAAAAGATTTTAGATTTTTGTGGCTTCTACTAAGTTGCCATTCTGTTTTAACGTAATGAGTAGTATTGTTTAGAATTTATATATATATATACACACACACACACATATGTACACACACACACACACACATATATATATGGCAAGTTGTTTTTGTCTGCAGTTTTATTTCTCTTTCTAAAATGGACATAATGGTACCTACTTCATAGATTGTTATGAATTAAATGGGATGATCTATATAAAATATCAGCACTGCCCTCATGGAGTCTAGTGAAGGGGACAGATAACACATAGGCAAACACCTGTAACAATAAGATGCCAAGTACAAGAAGGAAGAGTATAAGATACTGTGATAGTAAGAGGGATGAGTAACCATTGAGATAAAATGGCCAGAGAGGAAGAGCTGAGAATTGAGCAGAGACCTAAGTAAAGGATGAGAGGCAGCTGGCCATATGAAGAGCTGGTATTAATAGAATGGGGTTCCAGGCAGAAGGAATAGCCTATACCAAGGCCTTAAGGTGGGAAAGAGCTTAACACCATCAAAGGGAGAAAAGAAGGCCCCTGTGGCTGAACCATAGAGAGGGCAAGGGAGACTGACATCAGATGAATTGGCTGTATAGATAGGGCCCAGGCCACACAGGGCCTTGAAGTCAAAGTATGGAATTTGGATTTTTTTCCCATGGGTAATGCTCCTGTCCCTGGATCTCAGTATCGTGGTTGGATCCAGACCTCTTTTCCACTCATCTGCTTCTTCACTGAGCACCTACTTCTAGACTTTTTTTCCCCTCCCTTTGGCCAGAACATGAGTTACAATCCTGGCTGATGCTTCTCTAATGCCTACTATGTCCGCAGCCTAATTTGTTCCCTGTTAAAACACTCTCCGGACCCTAGGTTCCATTTGTATAACCCGATTCCTTCTCATTTCTTTCACTAGGTTCTGATCAGAGCATCTGCGATACCCACTTCTGCCCCCTAATGCGGTATCAGGTCCATATCCCGCCTGATTTGACTTCTCTGCCACCTGGCAGTGAAAATCAAGAACAAAGCCCTAGCAGTAGTCAGGCAGATGAACACAATGAAAGGGACTGAAGAAGAAGGAACAGTTTGGAATCTATTAATTGGTGGAAAGAAGAGGAGATACATAATTTTTATATGTTAGAATCATGGCTTCAAAAGATTTTTTAAAAAGAGCTTGAAAGAAGCTGGTTGGATCCATCTAGTCCACTCTCCTTTATTTGCATATTTGAAAAACTGGCTGTAAAGAGGAGAAATGACTTGGTGTGGGTCACAGACAATGCAATTGGCAGAATGTTGACCTTTCTTAGTTTCCTATAAATTAGCTCCTGTGTCTTTTGCTTCCTTCTTATACTTTTTACAGCTTTTATTTAACCTTTGATTTTTAATCAATGCTTCTCTTTCTTTTGGACTGTAAGCTCTATGAAGGGCAGTGGTAGTGGCTGTTTTGCTGACGGCCGTCTCCCCTGCGCCTAGTCCTTATGCAGGGTGAGTGATTTATGTCAGGTCCCTAACTGAGAATTCAGTGTTGGATTTTGCACTGTACCACACTACTTCTGGGCCATCTTCCATTACTGATTGTAAGTCATTTCTCTGGTTAGCTGAGTCTTGGCTGCACGGGGAGTATAGGCAAGTGAAATCTACAGAAACTGCAGACTTCATCCCCTTTTACCATTTCTCTGAATTTGCATAGCCTCCCGTTTCTTCCCCGTAATGGGGAGAATGCTTTGTTTATTGTGTTAATGTTATCTATCTTCCCTCTCTAGGAAGATAGCACTATGAGGGCAGGGACAATTGTTGGTGCTGTTCATTGCTCTGTCTCCATGCCTAGAACAATGCATGGCCTATGATAGACAAAATGAGGTGTGACTCATCATAGCTATCAAGATCTGAAAGTCTGGGTTGTCCTGAAGACTGTTGCTCCCTGCAGATGAGTTGTTTATACTTCGTAGAGAATAAGATTATTCAAATGCTGGGGAGTCAAGGAGGGACTCTTGAGAGAGGAACCTATAAATAAGAGCCCATTATCTGACCCTGAGAACTCATTTCTGGCTTTGCCTTTCATTTGCTGTGTCATCTTGAGTGAAGTACTCAACCTCTCTGAGCCTCACTTTTCTGTAAAATGGAGATGATAATACTACCTAGCTCTTAGAGCTGTTGTGAAAATCAAGTGAAATCATTGATTTCAATTATGTTCTACACAGTGCCTGACACATACTCAGCACTCAATAAGTATGACCTGAGAGGAGTGTCATTAAACTTGGAATGTTACTCTATTCCTGCTAGCAGTTACACATGCATGCCAGGTTTTACTTTATAAATCATAACTAAATCTTTCCCATAGGACTATGTTATTTGGTGAAGTTTCATATTCACTTTGACCATCAAATAAATGTAGAAATCATCAGTTCTGGCTATGTAAAGTTTACTGAAAATGTTGATGAAGAACAACCCAGGATTCAGCACAAAAAAATAAATCCTGGTTGATGTTAAAGACAGGAATATAAATCAGAAAACAAACATATCTGTAGTACTGTAATATTTAAATGCCTTCTCATAAACACTTAAGATTCTCATTAGTCCAACATCAGAAAAACGATAAATATTAATATTTGTCATCAAAGGAAAGCTTAGAAATCAAAGCAGAGTAAACAACTGTTGTATTTCAAGAATTACATAATACTGCAAGCATTTTTAATTAAACACCCCAAAACTCTATTTTTAAAAAACTTTCTGTATGAGTTGGTTTATTTTTATCCAGTATACAAACTAAGATGGATGTACATTTAATCAGAAAAAAATGCAGGTAATTTATTGAGTCAGATCATGTTCTCAAAGATTTAGGTTGTGTTGTGTGTCTACAAAAGAGACCCACATGTGTCTGAGGCAACCCTCCATCTCCATTGATCTCTAATTCTATTTCAGGAGGATTCTATTGGAAATGGGCCCTAGGTAGATCATGTAAGGGCATGGGTGCTTCCTGTCTTCATTGTGGGTTCTCTCCTGAAGAGCCTCTCTTCTCAGGTCATGTTGCTGCTGCTCTGAATGGGCCAGGAAGTATGTGCAGCAGTCCCAGGGTCAGGAGGGAGCAGAGGGAGGGAGGACAGTCTACTGCCATCACTCTGAAGCTGTCAGGCTTTTCTTTCCTGCTTTCACAGTGCCTGAGATAGCTGACTCAACATGAGATGGCTTCATTATGTCAACTGGCAGTTGGGAGACCCGGGTTTTAGTTCTGGCTCTCCCACTGCCTTACGCACGTCTCTTTTCTCTGGGCCTCCCTTTCCACGTCTGTAAAGTGAGGGCTTGGATCTGATCATTCTGAAGTCCTATTCCTCTCCAACATTCTGTGACCTGGGTAGAGTGCTTCAGGGACCTGATGAGCCCTTTTCCCTGCCCTCTGCAGAAGGGTAATTCTGGAGTGGCTGACTTTGGAACCAGTCAGAGCTGTAGCTCATCTTAGGTAACACATTTAAGTTCTTGGTTTCCTCATCCATTAAATGAGAATAGTGCAAGACTGTTGTCAACACAAGAGATGTCACTGGGAAAGCATCTAAAGCTGCATTTGGTAGGTCACAGGGATTGAATAATGATGCTGTGTTATTATTACTAAATACTATATTTATATAACAATAATATATGTTTATATTTCTATATTTATATTTTATTATATTTCTATATTTATATTTTATTATATAACATATATAATATACTATATATTATCACAAAATATATTATTATATTATTGTTTTAATATATAAATATAGTAAATATAGTATATTGTTATACACTATGTTTATATCTTGACTTAGCATTTTCCTGGCACTTTATACCACAGTTTTCTTATCTAAAAATGGGGATAGTAAGAGAACTTACCTCACTGGTTAGTTGTGAGGATTAAATGAGATAATACATGAAAACACATAGGGCACTTTCTGGTACATATTAAGCACTAATGACATGTTAGTGATTATTTTAGCTATGATTTTATTATTGGTCACAATACCTTGCTTTTTGTGAAAGCACTGGACAGGACAAGGTGAATGTGTTCTCTAACACACATGCTGAAGTCAATTTCCAGTGGTCTAAAAAAACCTAACATTTTCCCTAAACATCTCATTTATCATAGGAAAAGTTAAGTAAATGACACTGAATCTGCGTTTAAAAGTCAAGTATCTGTATCCAACATGGGTTCTTTTTTTTTGAGATGGAGTCTCGCTCTGTCATCCAGGCTGGAGTGCAGTGGTGCAATCTCAGCTCACTGCATCCTCCGCCTCCTGGTTTCAAGCGATTCTTCTGTCTCAGCCTCCCAAGTAGCTGGAACTATAGGCGCGCACCACCGCGCCCAGCTAATTTTTCCAACATAGGTTCTTAAACCAGGATGCTTGGGCCTCTTTAAAACCTAAAATTTCAGGTTCATGATCTATCTGCACATAAAAATTGAAAGCAAGTTAAAAGAGACCTTACTTTTTTTTTTTTTTTTTTTTAATTAGATTACTATGGCCAGGCAGCGAACTAAGATCTTTGTGTAGATTTTTGTATTTCATCCTCATAACAACTCTATAGAGTCGATACTTGTATTATCCTTGTTTTACATATGAGAAAACTGAAGCTCAGAGAGGTTAAACAAAGGCTCAAGGACACTCAGTTGGCAAGTGGTGGGCCTAAGATATGGACCCAGGCCATCCGGCTAGGGAGCTTGAGCTATAATAGCTAATGTCCTTAGGTGGCAAAAAGGTCAGACCTACCTGATAGCTACCTTTTCTGTAAAATGAAGTCTAATGGATAAGGACAAGGATATAAAAGGACTTGCTTTTTATCAATGACATAGCAAATTAACATTCTTTTTTTTGTTTTCAAGATCATTCCATTTCAAGTGAGGGGATGAATTTCAATACAAATAAGACTTATTTAAGGAAACATCAGTATTTTTCTCAAAGTAGCAGTATCAAAACCTTATGGAATTAAAGAAAATGTACTGCATTTATACAATGCAAATTTATTTAGAAAAAAAATTTCTTTATCATTTTCTGTAGCTTAGCTTGCAGCTGTTGTCATGTCTATTTTTAAAACACAAAAATAAATTGTTTCTTTTTAAGTCCATTGGATCTGCAGGCAGGTATTAGACAAAGTTGGTGTGGATCAGTTGAACATCTTGGTCAGAGGGCCCAGAATATTCTGTAAGAAGGTGCTATTTAGAAGAAATTTTCATATCAACTGCATAAGAAAATAAATTTGGAAGATTTAAAAAAGTATAGAAATGCTCAAAAAATAAAATAACATTGCATTTCACCCATTTGTGATAGCACTATCAATCTTTCAGTGTATACTTTTTTTCCATTGTTTTTATTGCATGCATATATTTGTTCTGTTAGTTTTCTAACAGAAAATGGACACATTTTTCTAAATTTGGGTAATACTTTACATATAGTTTTGTTTTGTTTTCATTCATCAATATATTGTATGCATTTTCCCATGGCATTAATGTCTACAGAGTACTCCACTGTTAGAACATGACATTATTTTTTAATCTATCCCATTTGGTCAACGTATAGATTTTCCCCACTGTTT
Organism: Piliocolobus tephrosceles; assembly: GCF_002776525.5. Taxonomy (NCBI): domain Eukaryota; kingdom Metazoa; phylum Chordata; class Mammalia; order Primates; family Cercopithecidae; genus Piliocolobus; species Piliocolobus tephrosceles. The sequence continues at coordinate 75,171,665 of NC_045435.1, forward strand.
TTTCTGATGTATTTGCATGTATGCATAATCACATTCATGACTTTTTTCTTAGGAGACATTTCCAGGAGTGGGAATGCTGGGCCATGTTGTAAAGCTGTAGGAGTAGCTGCCTGGTGTTTCTTTGCTGCAAGCAGTGCTCCCCTGTGAACCTAGAATCCTCACTAACAACTTCTCCTGGGCTCTACTTCCCAGGAGCTTCAGAGAAGAGAATATAGAGCCAGAAGCTAGTGGGGCAATTAACCACATCAGTCTTCAGTTTCTGCTGGTTGATCAAAGAAACGTGTTGGGTTACCTATACTGGCCTTAATGTGTCATGTTTTATTTAATGGGTTACTATGTCAGCTTCAAATGCTTTCAGCTGCAAGTAACCTGCTTAAAAAGAATAGAGGTTTGTTTCTTCCACATAAAACGAAGTCTAGAAATGGCTGGCTTTGGTTTTGATTCAGCAGCTCAGAGAAGTCAAGGGGAGTGTATCTTGTAGTTCTTGGTCTTACCATAATAGCCACAGAATTGCTGCAGCTGAAGCAAGCATCATGTTTGTATTCAGGGAGTCAGGAGGAGGTGAGAGAACAGAGAGATGAATGAGACACATTCTTGATCCTGGGAGTTGTTAGCCTGATTAAAAAAGTAGTGCTTTTTTCTCATATTGCAGAGATAATAGAAAATATATTTCATTTTAGAAAATATATTTCACCCATAATCTTGCCACTCAGGTAATCACTACTCTCACATTGGTGGCTATCCTTCTAGTCTAGTTATAAATGCAGAAATGCACAAAAAATGGGATTGCCCGTTTATATACTGTTTTGTAACTGGCCTTTTTAATCAGCATTTAGCTCAGTGTCTAGTACTTGGTAGATGCTCTAAAGAATTTACTGAAAAATTAATGAATGATTTAAAAAATATACTATGAATACTTTTCTATGCCACTGAGTATTCTACAGTATATGTTTTACAGTATAGTCTTAGACAATTGCATATTACTGAATTGTTTAGATGGTCCATAATTTCCTTCACTTGTTCTCTATTATTTTACATGTAGATTAAAACAGTTTTTTTTTACTATGATAAATAATTCTGCAGTGAATGTGTATGTGTGTACACAAATCTCTTATTATTTTCTTAGATAACTTCCTTTCAAAAGTTGAATTTCTGGGTCTAGGGATATGCCAGTTTTAAAGACCTTGATGTATACTACCAAATTGCCCTCTGCAAATGTGTCACTAACACCAGCAATGAGAGTTATAATCTTTTAGCTCTTTATTCTTACAAAACAATATAAAAAGGTATAAAGTGAAATTTTGTTCTTGCTCCTCTTCTCATACCCTCATCTTTGTACCCATCTCCCTTAAGGTAGCCACTTTTATTAGCACACAGGCAAATATTATGTAGGTTATTTTCCTTCCTTTCTTATATAAAAATATTGTACAATACACATTGTTCTGTACCTTGCTTTATTTGGTTTGACTGCTATATAATGTTCCATTATGTGAATATTCTATTTATTTACCTGTTCTCCTGTCTAGTCTTATTTGAAGCCTGTGTCTTTTCAGCCAAACTGGGCCCAAGTGAACCTTCATATTCTGGCCCTGCTGCTAGGCCTAATAGGAGCAGGCAGCTGTATCTTAATTTCCTAGTCCTGTGGTCTGGCCTACTACACATTTTGACTGCCTCCCAGGGCATACTTGGTAGTATCTGAAATATTCTGAATCTTCTAAGAAGGGAGAGAATTTCAAAGGTAGGTTTCTCCTCTTGAAGACCTCCCTGGTCCTCCCTTAGCTTTGATTGTGAGAGAGTTTTATCTTCTAGTTTAGGTAGAGAGCCAACCCCTCCTCCTCCAAGGGATGGTGGGCATATATGGGAATTATGACCCACAGACCTTTTAACGAATTTCATCTCACAGAGTGCTGGCTCCCTTGTATGTTTATGGAATACGTTTTTTCTTTTTTCTTTTGAGACAAGGTCTTGCTCTGTCCCTCAGGCTGAAGTGCAGTGGCAAGATCTCACCTCACTGCAACCTTCACCTCCCTGGTTCAAGCGATTCTCGTGCCTCAGCCTCCCAAGAAGCTGGGATTACAGGTGTACACCATGGTGTCCGGCTAATTTTTGTTTTTTGTTTTTTTTTGTAGAGACAGGGTTTCGCCATGTTGGCCAGGCTGGATTTCAGAGGCTGTAAACATAATTTTTGAATGAGGAAGTGAGATACGACAGGAGCTGATGTAAGATTGCCAACTTTTAATTCTGCCAAGCAAAGAGATTTAAACAATTATTATTTTTTAAATTTTTCTAATTTTGCTAGGTATTGGTTAAAAACAATATTATGGTTTGGTCCTGGTTTGTCAACTGGTCCTTAGCGATCCTTACTCTAGTCTAATTGCTTCATTTCTGAGAATCAGAAAATTTAAGTGTGTGATGGTATTAGGCCATTATTGCATTGCTATAAAGAAATACTGGAGACTCACTAATTTATAAAGAATAGACATTTAGTTGGCTCACAGATCTTCAGGCTGTACAAGGATGGTGCTGGCATCTGCTCGGTTTTTGGGGAGGCTTCGGGGAGCTTTTACTCTTGGCAGAAGACAAAATGGGAGCAGTCATGTCATATGGCAAGAGCAGGAGCAAGAGGATAGTAAGGGGAGGTGCCATACACTTTTGTACAACCAGATCTCACAAGAACTCACTCACTGTTATGAGGACAGCACCAAGAGGATAGTGCTAAACCATTCATGAAAAATCCACCCCCGTCATCCAATTACCTCTCACTAGGCTCCACCTTTAACACTGGGAATTACAATTTAACATGAGATTTGGGGGGACAACTACCCAAACTACCTCAGTGATCCAAGTCTTTCTCATTGTGTTTTGGCATTGTCAAGTTGGAAATACTAAGACATGATCAGAATTTGCTTATTTTTTATAGCTAAAGACAACAGGGTACAGCGAGGGGAAGGGACTTGTTAAGGTGGCAGCCAAACTCTGTGTATACCTCAGTTCCCTTACTGGGTTAAACTGCCTAAGGATCTTGACCCGATGCACCAAGAAGAAATGGTTACTGGATTGATCTAGAAGGAAGGCTAGTGGATGTTTATTCCAGCCTCCTGAACAATATAAACGTCCCTTCTCCAGTATTTCTGGAAAACAATGTATCTGGTCTCTACTTACATGTATTTAACAGTAGAGAGATCCCTACTGCGTAAATCAGCTGTTATTACACCTGTTGATATGTTGTTCTAAGGTCTACACATGCTTTCCAGTAAATCTGAACCCATTAATAGTGACAGTATTATGTACTGAAAACTTACTTTGTTCCAGGCCCTGTGCTGCACACTTGACATACCTCCTTAATCTCTGACCTGTGAAATGAGTATTTCTGTTGTCTCCAGTTTCCTAATGAGGGCCTGGTTCTCAGAGGGCTAGAGTTATTAGCACTGGGTAACACAGCTAGTAAGGTACTACAGCTAGCTAAGTAATTGGGAGTTATATTAGTTTCCTAGAGCTACTGTAACCAATTGCTACAAATTTGGTGGCTTAAAACAACAGAAATTTATTTCCTCACAGTACTGGAGTACAGAAGTCCAAAATCAAGGTGTTGGCAGGGCCATACTCCCTCAACAGGCTCTAGGGGAGAATCCTTCCTTGCCTCTTCCAGCTTCTGGTGGCCCCAAGCATTCTTGGCTTGCAGCCACATAACTGTTTGCTTCATTTGGCCTTCTCTTCTGTATCTTCTTCTCTCCTGTCTGTCTCCATCTGCCTTTCTTTTGTAAGGACACTGATCATTATATTTAGAGCTCACCCAGACAATCCAGTATGATCTTATCTCAAGATTCTTAATTACATTTGCAAAGACTTTTTTTTCCTAATAAAGTAACACTTGCAGATTCCAGGGATTTGATGCAGACATATTGGAGGGTTGGGGAGTGGCATTCAACCCAGTACAGGTTTTTACACTAGTGCTGTGATTCCAGAATCTGTGCTCTGCTCTACTATACAATATCTTGTGAGGTGACACAGAGAAAATCCATTTTCCCTTATGCATGATAAGAAAAGACTGGCTTTCTCGCTCAGTGCTGTATCTTCTTTGCCTTGTATGGTACCTTGTATAGAGGAAGTGCTCAGTAAAACAGAATGGCTTTATTGATGAGTGAGGCATCGAATATATGAAGGTAGTTTTGCTGTCTCCCATTACTTTTCTCCAGGCTGAATATCCCCGGGTTGCTTTTGTGAAGTTCAGAACCTCTCACCATTCTAGTTGCCCTCTTGGAGGTATTTTCCAATTTGGCCAATATTCCTCCTAAAATATGCCTTTCAGGTTGAACTCTAGATAAGACCTAAGTAACAGATGTGGGGGAAGCAAAATTTCACCTTTACCTTCTTAGGGTTTTTGGCTGGGCTTAAAAATTAAATTGATATAAGGCAGATTAATAGGAGAAAAGCATACAAATTTATTAATATAAGTTTTTTTGTGACATGGGAGCCCTCATAAGGAAATGAAGACCCAAAGATGAAGTTAGAATTGAACACTTTTATATGTAATTGGGTAAAGGGTAGTAACCTGTGAAGATGTGACAAGGCAAAGGGGCTTGGGCCAGAATATTTAACTGGGTGGAGAAGTGATGAGGAAAATAAGAGCTAGTTTAATAATGTTTGTTTGTACAGAATTCTCTTGGTCTCAATGTTCCACCCTTGATGATAAGAATGTTACTTTCCTTCTGGTGTAAGAAGAATATTTTCCATACAGGGATTTTAGCTCTTGCTTTTATGAAGAAAAAGAAGAGGGTCAGAATTCCCTTCTTGCACCTCCGTTTTTTTTTTTTTTTAATTATTTTTTATAAGTGCCTTTAGCTTGAAAATAATTCTTATGCCAATGTGGTATATTTTGGGATGGCATGTTCTGCCACCTTTCACACAGTAGAATGTTAATTCTTGTGGTTTGTACACTATATTGCTTTAAAGTAGCTGTAGATTGTGTTTACTTTAGAGCAGCTGCTAAAGTCATTGCTGGTGATTAATAACTAAAGACATTTTTTAAAAACCTCTCCCTGTATTAGTAGCCCTACTCAGTCTCTGAGTTTTTAGGCCAAATTCAACCCTCAGTTTTGCTAGTACAATTTTTATTGATTTTGGATTCTGGGAATTGATTTTGAGTTTGGAAAGAAAATAATCCGAACATCACACTCAGGGGTTTAGTAGAAAGGGCAAACATACTCATGAATATATCCGGTTTTTCCTCTCCATTCCAATTTGTTGATCCCATGGAAAAAAGTTCTATGCTGTAAGAGAGATGAATAATGATCCAAAAACAATTTTCTGCAAGAACAAATCAGAATTTTCATGACCAAATATTAGAGAAAAAGAAGCTCTTTCTTCTTTATTTCCACCCATTGTGGCATGTAGTTGGCACAGTCTTTTTTTGTTTTTTTATAAATCACATTTACCACCTGCTTATGTTAATTTTCATGTACTTATACCCTGACCAAATTTATGCTCTTGGTATTGTATGTGCTGCAAGTTTCACTGCTGTCAAAACATATTTTAAAAAATAACCCATGGGTTTTAACCAGTATAGTCAAGATAAATTAGATATTTTTAAAGTAAAATCTACCTTAATATTTAGATCAGCAAGAAAATGTGATTATGATTAACTTTTGCCCTTATGTGGCAAGATAGGACAGAGGTATACTAATGTTTTAAAAAAAATTTTTAAATTAATTTTCTAAACTAGGGATTGAAATAAGGAAAAGGTAATAACTCCCATTGGTGGACTCAATGGCATCATTTACTCCATTATACTTTCTACTGAGTCCTGAGGCCTTTGCCTTAATGGTTTCTTTGAAAGGAAACATTTTCAGGAGAAAAGTCTTCCGCTTGTCACTCTTCTCTCTCCCCTCTTATCTGGCTGCTCTAATACTTCTGACCTTAACTTAAATGTCTTTTCCTCAGAGAAACCTTTACTGACCTGAAAGACTTGGTTAGTTCTTATATTGTAAGCTCTCTTAGTACCTTCTACTTTTTTTTTTTTCAGGCTTCATTATATTAATCTCAATTGCTTGTTAATATTTGTCCTTTATCCTAGACTGTAAACTCTAAGAGGGCAGGGGCTGTGTCTGTTTTCAGCATTCTACTTGTTTTCAGCATTCTACCCATTTCAGTGTCTGGCTCATACCACTTGCTTACTGAACATTTCTTGACTAATTGGCTGGAGGATGAAAAAAGTCATGTAAGGGTATATGGGAACAGTAATTTTAACAATTATTTGCATTTTTATTTGTGTATGTATGACACTAAACTAATAGTGGTGAACTTTTTCCTCTTCTTTTCTCTCTCTCTCTCTTTCCTTTCTCTCTCTCACTGTCTGTGTTTTGAGTACCACTGCATCAGATTACTGAAGTAGAAAGAATGGTTGACATTCTGTTTTAAAGTGACCATGTATTTGACCCACTTCTTCTCGAGTAATGTCATCACGATTGTATCTCATTGCTGTGGGTTCTCGGAGGCTGACAGGCGGAACAAGTTGCTTCAGCACACAGTCCTCATCTGTCATACACAACAGCTTGTAGATTCTTATTATGTGAATGAAATATGGAGAGAGGGATATTTTTCTTCCTGGGCTATCAGGGTAATTGAAAGTAACCATATCAGGACATGAAGGGGAAATGCAGGAAAATAGACTGCCTTTGTGAAGGGCAACTCATCTGCTCTCAGAACTGCAGGTGTGTAGCCTCCTCTCCAAATGCAAAGGCCTGGGAAGTGTTTCCCGTTATCAAAAGGCCTGAGATTTGACTAGCACCTTCTTTCAGTAAGGAAAATGCCTTGCTTCTCATTACCTCCCCTCAGCGCCTGATGAGATGCCACGACTGTTGTCTTTGGAGGTATCTCCCATGGGACTAGGGGCACAGGGCTTTTTGTTTTCTTTAGACAGGGAAGAAAACTGTTTTAGTATTCCAGATCAATAAACTGTAGTAGAAAATTGGAAATGTGCTATGAAAAATCATTAAGCAGAGAAATTCTACTGTTCCTGAGTTTTGGATCAGAAGAAATAAATAACACTTGACTGCTCTTATACTTAATATTTTACAAGCTTGGCCCTAGTGAAATAGAATATCAGATACTACTGTATCAATGGCACTTTACCTTAAATGATTTGGTCCTATAAATAGAAATTGTATTTATAGAATTGTTTTAGTTAACAGGAAGCTTTTTACTTAACACTGGTGAAAAGTACTAACATGGTGATGGAAAACAAGGTACAACTCAGCGGTCATTCAAGTCATGACTTTGTTATATTTTGAGATAGCTTTAAAATCACTTAGTCCAATAAAACTCTAAAGTACTCTAACTGCCACGTTGCTTTATCTAATTTATGAAACAGAGGCAAAGGAATCAACAATAACCTCCATTTACCATTATTAGATTAGCTATTACTGAAACCACAGAAAGTATATAACGCTTTACTTTGTGTTCACTTGAATTTGGTTATTAAGCTTTGATGGAACTGTCATTTAACCAAATGCCTTTGTTTACAACAATAAGCATGTTAAGTCTATTGTGTTCTGAATTTGATAGGACCGTTTTAGGACATGCCTCCTGTAAAGGCATGTTAAAGTTACAGATTCTATTCATTTGTGTTCTGTCAAACATTTTCAATTTAATCCAGTTAGGGTCTCATTTTTCTTACCAAGTTTCAAAAAGATATATATATTTTTCTCTTTGAGGCCCCTGCTTTTTCAAGAATATAACCAGGCATTAACAAACATGAAACTACTCATAGCAACTACATAAAAATTGATTTTTCAAAATTGAATAAGCATCTGGTGGTCTGAAAATGTTTTATACCTGATATTTAAAAGATATTTTGACTATTGCCAGAAGGAATCAATTCCTTCATGCTGTTTCCCTTGCATATGCTGTCATATGCCACAGTGTTGTGTAGAGCACAGGCTTTGGAGGAAGGGCAGACTTGGATTTGCACTTAAACTCTACGGCTTATATGCCTGTGACCTTGACTTTACCTCTTAAGGAGGTCAGTGAACTGTAACTGCCCTTTCCTCAGTGTGTAACAGAGTTCATACTAGTACTTATCTCATAGTATTATATAAGAGAAGATTCATGTAAATACCTCAAACATGTGACTATTATTATAATTAATGTGTGTGTGTATATATGTGTGTGTGCGTCCATCCACACTGTATATATATGTACATGCTGCCGATTTGAGTGACACCTTATTGATTCTAAATTAGGTTACACTGGCGGAAATGCTGTCATCCTTTCAGTGCTTAATGTTCTGGTATCATGGCCATATCTAAAAGTAACATGGGCTGGATGCAGTGGCTCATGCCTGTAATCCCAGCACTATGGGAGGCCGAGGTGGGTGGATCAGCTGAAGTCAGGAGTACAAGACCAGCCTGGCCAACATGGTAAAACCTGGTATCTATTAAAAATACAAAAATTAGCCGGATGTGGTGGCGTGTGCCAGTAGTCCCAGCTACTCGGGAGGCTGAGGCAAGAGAATCACTTGAACCCGGGAGGCAGAGTGAGCCGAGATCATGTCATTGCATTCCAGCCTGGGTAACAAGAACGAGACTCCATGTCAACAAAATAAAATAAAATAAAATAAAATAAAATAAAATAGTAACATGAAGCATGATTACCATTTTGGGTCTAGTCAGAGCCACAGCTTGAAGACAAATTACCATGTAGGTAGTCATTTCAGTTGCTGAGATTGGAACCCATGAACCAAATCCCTACTCCAAAGAAGTATTACTTTTAAAGTGGAATTTTATTTCAGTTCTTTTGGGTTGACATAAAAGCTAGAATAAGGAATGTTGTAAATATGTGAACTAGAAATATACGGCCCTTAGGGATCCCAGCTACAGTATATTGTTTTTCACTGACCTTATTTATTTCCCAGATCTATTAAGCTTCTATCTGCCTTGCTCTCTTTGCATTTTTCATCTTCATCTCTATCCTTTACAGCCACGTTTTTGGGGTAGTAGAGATGGGCTTGGGTAAATACACACTGTTTCACCCAGTGTCCTTTGGACCGCTAACCCATAGAGGAGCAATAGGAAGTTGGGCTGGGAGATCTGCTCTCTGACATTGGTTTCCAGCAAATTTATATGGTTCTTAAGGAGGGTAGAATTTTTCCCCTTATCTGTATCACATTCTGTTGGCTGGAATAATGAGTCACAGAAGAATGAAACTTCTTTAGCTGTGAAAGTTTCAGCAAGAATAAATGTTAGACCCATCGTGTTAGTATAATGCAAATAAGATAGCATTTAAAGACAGTCTCTGCTTCAGCATCATATTGATAATGCCCCTCACTCGAGTCAGGGATTGGGGACTTACTGAGATACACCATCTGGCAAAATGTGGAAGGCCAGTTTTGTGCCAACTGAAAAAGCTGCATCAGTTCCAACTCTTGTATACTTTGCACATTATTGGATGCCTTGCAAAAACGTTTATCACTTTTTAATTAGAAAGGGCTAAGGGACTTCAGTACCCCAAAGAAAATGTCAGCAACCCAAAGATAGAAAAATTATCCAGTGGATTATAAGGGGCAGTAAGTATTTAACTTTGAGCTTGCACATGAAATGAGGACAGTTTCATACTAGGATCTGTGTTGGGGGACATGAGGGTGGTATGTATTTGGTCTGTCTGGGTAGAACTGGGGATCTGGTCTTTCTGTTATTCTGACAGTTTCTCAGATTGTTTCTTCTGGAGCATGGTCAGTCCTTGAAAACACATGCCAAGAGATCAACTGTGTTCTGCTTCTTGGCCTATCATGTAAACTGTGGTCTGTCATGTTCATTAAAATGAAAATTTGTCGAATGGAATTTGCCCGACTGGCAGAATAGTTTAAATGTCAGATGTTGTTAGGCCTGGATATAAATATTATGTTTCTATTGTTAATTAATTGCAGCGCCTCAGTACCAGTGATCCAAAATCCAATTTAGTCTGCAATAGGCCTGTGGATAAGGGCCAGAGATAATGAATGCAGAAGGAAAAAATGTATTCAGAATTTTCATTGTATCTGTCAATGTCCTCTTAGAAAAACAACAAATTTTGGTATGTCACTGTAGTTCAAGAGATGCAAAACAGGACAGAATTAAGACCCATTGTCTTTTGAAACCTCTCAAATATTACTTACTACCAAATCTATTCCACTACTAGCCCTAAGTCTGTCCCAGCATCAAAATTCGTGACAGATGCTGCCCTGTTCCCTTGCCTTGATTCCCCGCATTGTTTCCACCCTTGAGTCTGTTGTTATGTTCACAGCTCATTTCAGAGTTGCTGGACTGAGGGTACCTAGGCCCGTAATCCGCCTCATTTTTCTTTGCAGTATTCATTTCCCTCTCCTTGTCTTGCCATCAACCCTTCCTTTCTTTTCCTTTTCGTCCTTTGTTTTGGTCCCCAGGCTCAGCAGCCTGTCTATCAAGTCTGCCACTGTTTGTTAAGATCATTTTGCATCCAAATTGAGCTGGTGGCTGAATATCACTCAGAATAACGCTGCTAGAACTGTCTGCATTAGTACAGGGAGCAGAAATCTTGCTGCTGGTGCCCAGACCTCAGAGCTGACTGTTATTGCAAAGCCATGAGCCAGCAGGCATTTGTGACCGCTGTTCTCAACCAATATTTTGTTGAATACTTGCTGTGAGCATGGCACCTTACCTGGCCACCTCCCTGGTGGTAGGTGTGCCAGGCACAGGAAGACTAATTAAGACTTTGGAAGGCAGGACTATTGTGTTCCAGTGGTCAGGGACCCTCATTTAATTCCTGGCATCCTGGTCTATGACAACCTTGTTCTGCCCCTGCGATTATGCCAGCCGAGAAGCAGGAAAGGGAAGATGAACTTTGGTCTGCTCTGAGTTTCCCTGTCCGCAGTGTCTGTCAGATTAAAAATGAGAGGGAAGGAGGCCAGAGAGTCTTCCAGATGGAGAGTTCAGAGGAGGGCACAACCAGACTCCCTCTCTGCAGTGATGTTGCCGGGCCATCCGAGCACTGGGCCAGGAGCCAGGAGCAGAGGCTGCTGCCTGACCCTGCAGTGGAGTGGGAGCCTGGCAGAACAGTTACCCTTGGCTCAGGGTAGGAGCAGATTCAAATCAGGTGCACACAGGCCACGTGATGGAGGTGGAGCATTTACCCCCAGGGCTGGGTGAGTCTGGTTGGATGTTGGACCCCACTCTTCTTAAGGGTGCTTTCCCCAAGTCACATGTGAGTAGAGTTGGCAACTGCAGAAACCAAATGGGGAGTTGGTATTCTCCAACCTCTCTGTTTTCTTCCTTTAGAATGAGGCAGGCTTGCAGGAAAGGTGACCTTAGTTAGGCTGGAGGCGGCAGTAACCAGTGGTGGCCCTGCGTCCTTGGACTGACTCGCGTGTTCCAGTCAGCAGGGGTTTGGTGAGGTACTGACAGTCACTCTTCATGCCTCTTGGTAGCACAGCTTTATAACTGGTTTCAGCATTCATTGAAAAGTATACAGTGTAGATGCTCCAGGAACAGAGTTTTGCTTAAATGAGAATGATTTTTTAAGTCTAAGGCTGTCTGAGGTCTGTGTAACAATGGAAAGGTAATGAATGAAGTTAAACACTGAGTATCTGGTTTTGCCTTCCGTATAAAAGGATTGTTTTAATATCGCATCTGCAAAACCTCAGTTTCTCCCCAAGATGAACCTCTTTTTCTCAAATTCAGGCTATTAGAGTTTGGGGGAGGACCTGTGCTATTAGGAACAGAGCTATTTGACTTAAAATGTCATCCCATTCTGAGAAAACATACTGGGGCCATGTTAGGGCATCCCTGTGCAAATGCCACATTGTCAGAATGTCTCCCGCTGGGCATAGACTAGCCATGGCACCTTCCAGTCCTGGCTAGGGGTGGTACAATTTACTGCTTCCCCATTGCCTGGGCACTAACCCATCCAGGGTCGTGCTCTCTGAGATTTCATGGAATTTGATTTGTCTGTGACTCTATGAATTTTCAGGTGCTAATTATTGGCTGATTGGTATTCTGTTCCTCAGATGTCACCTAATGATTTTCCAGAGCTTCTGCTACTTGGTAAATTTATTTTTCTGATGCATGGCAAATATGACAGCATTGAATAGATGTGGCAAGGGCATGTCGTATTGTGTGTATGTGTCTCAGGCCATAGGAGGGTAGGCTTCAGTAGAGAGATAACTTATTGTTTTGTGAAAACATGGAGTATAAATTAAGAGAATGAGTGAAAACCAAGAACAAAACTCAAAACTAACCTTTGCTTAAGAATTTGCTATGGCCGGGCGCGGTGGCTCAAGCCTGTAATCCCAGCACTTTGGGAGGCCGAGACGGGCGGATCACGAGGTCAGGAGTTCGAGACCATCCTGGCTAACACGGTGAAACCCCGTCTCTACTAAAAAATACAAAAAGCTAGCCGGGTGAGGTGGCTGGCGCCTGTAGTCCCAGCTACTCGGGAGGCTGAGGCAGGAGAATGGCGTAAACCCAGGAGGCAGAGCTTGCAGTGAGCTGAGATCCAGCCACTGCACTCCAGCCCAGGCGACAGAGCAAGACTCCGTCTCAAAAAAAAAAAAAAAAGAATTTGCAATCAATTTTCCTTTGTAGTAATAATGAAAACTTATAATACTCCTTTATTAAAGAAATTTTACTAAGTATATGTGCCAGACAGTATTCTAGAAGATGTAGATTTAATATAGGACAAGACAGATGTGGTCCGTGTTATTGCTGAACTTATGGTCAAATAGAAAGACTTTCACATACATTTTGACAATATTGATCAGCTCTCCAGGTAAATAACAAAAGTAAGAATTATTCTGGTCACCTCCCTGGACTCTAAATGTATCTGAGTTTCAGAAATTCTGAAAATATTCTATAATAAATGCATACATAAACATTGAAATAAAACTTCCAGGAATATTTTTGAGAAGTGTTAGGTTTTTGGGGCCTTTGCTGCTATGTCAAGGGTTTAAATTATTATGCAGATTCTTAAATAATTCCATGTGTTTAAAATATTAATTTATCATTAGGTGGTTTAACAGGGCTGTGTTTTCCAACTGCCTGGTTTTCACCGATATGCAGGAAAGGTTTTAGAAAGCGGTTTAAGAATCTTCTCTTAGTTGAAAATTGGCTATCATTTGAAAGAATGCTGCAATAATTTGTCTGCAGTAACAGCTCACTGAACGTAGCATAAAAATGAAAACGAGGACTGAATTTATTCAGTGTCTTCATTCTTGTACCTGAATGCACAGACTCTTTCCTAGGTATGTAAATAATTGTTAAAGACTTAAAGGTCAATAACCAATTCCTTAACATGGCAGTTAAGTCAGGTGAGGGCTGCAGAATGCAACAATAGAAGCAAATCCCTCAGTTCCAGGCAGTGTTGCCTTAAGAATGGTGCAGTTGGATGGTACCCAGAGAAAGGTTTCTGTTGGGATAAGATGAATCACCATCAAAGCAGGTTTCTATATTTGGGAAAGATATTTGTTTAAATTCAGACCTATTTTTAAGGGAGCTGGGGTTTGGATCATGGATTGAGAGGGTTGGGGTTTGTAAAGATTTTCTGGAGGACTATCCTCTGAAAAACCAGCAAGATAAATCAGTGTGTTATTGGCCTGTACTACTCTACTTCCATGTTTATTTATTTTAGGAGAACTGAAGCCCAAACCTATTTGGATTCATTTACATTTAATTTATGTCTTGCAGGAGGTGAAATGAAGGATACAGAGATTGTCTGCTCTAGAACAAAATATGGACGAATTAAGCATGAGGAAAGTGGGAAGTGGTATAACGTTGTATCTGTAGGTGAAAATGTTTTCATGGCCTGTAGTTTAGATCCTTGGATTTTTAGGTCAAGGAAAACATGGGAAAGAGAGGGCTAATTTGAGTGGCTATTCCTGACTATTGTCTAGAGAGCTATACTCTGGAACAAGAACTTTTTTGGGTTCTGACTCGCTCCCATTTTGGATAGCTAGGACACACACACACACACACATACACATACACACACACACACACATTTTTAGATTTACACAAAGATATACACAAAGACGACAGAATCTGCTTGCATTAGTTTATTCAACAAGTACAGTTGTGTGCCACATAATGACATTTCAGTCAATGATGGATTGCATATAGGACCATGGTTCCATAATATTATATTTACCATAACTTTTCTATGTTTAGATGTTTAGATAAACAAATACTTACCACTGTGTTACAATTACTTACAGCATTTAGGACAGTAACATGCTTTACAGGTCTGTAACCTAGGAACAATAGGCTATACCATATAGGATAAGTGTATAGTGGGCTACACTTTCTAGGTTTGTGTAAGTACATGCAGTGATATTTGCGCAATGACAAAATCACCTATGGGTGCATTTCTCAGAATATACTCCCATTACTAAGTGACACATGACTGTTTATTGAATGACTGTTGGGTGCTGGGATAGAATCTGGGGCTTTCAATGTGTGAGTAAGGTGAGGTTGGTTTGAACAATAAAGGCCATACATTTTAGAGAGCTTAGATTCTAATTAGGGTGAGAAAACATAAACACACGAGAAAGTAGTACATTAAGACAATAGCATGGATTCCTATCATAAGACACTATATGATTATGGTGAGACCAAAGGTCTGTTTAAAACCAGTGCTACCACGTGTCCCTTTCAACCTTCTCAGGAACCTTCAGCACTGATTATGCTTTCTCTTCTACACTCACTCTGCATCTTAAATAGATCTTCTCCATTATCTTGATACATACTCAGCTTTTTCTCTGTTTGAAAACTATACAAACAAACCCTCTTCCAGGCCTTTGTCGTTTAGTTGCCACTCTTTCCTCCCCAATTGCAGCCAATCTTATCTAGAATTGTCTTTGCTCATTGTCTTTGTTTAATGACTTCTACTTCCGTCTTAACCAATTCCAAACTGAATTCTGCCTCCATCAATCCACAAAACAGTTCCTGCTGAGTTCCTCATGAACCTTCATATTGGGCTTTTTTTTAGGATTTATATCACTTGACCTTTCTGTGAATCTTGAGGATTTTGTTTTCCTTCTCTGGCAACTGTTCTGTCTCATATGTAGGATTCATCCTCCTCAACACAACTGTTAGATGTTGAACTTGCTCACAGATCAGTCCTAGGGCCTTTTGTCTTTCTGCTTATACTGACTCCCTGGACAGTTGCATCCATATTCACAACTGCAGTTGCTTCCTACTTACAGATAACTTACCACTCTCAGGCCTCCCCTCTTAGCTACAGACTCATCTACCCAACTGCTTACCTGGATATTTTCCTTTAGATGTCTCTAAGGCACTTCAAATTCAATGTATCCACAACCAAACTAGTGATCTCTTTTGACTCCAGATGTGGACCTTCATCCGGTGGAATTTAGTTAAGGTCCTTGTCTAATCCCAATTCACAAAGGGAAACTGTCATAAAAGTATAATTTTTGAACACATTTTAAAAACCATATTTAATAATTGTTTTCCAACTTTAATGCATTATGGTAAGAAACCTTTGCTATCTGTTGTTTGATATTCATTGAGACTAGTTTCAGGCCTACTATATGTTTAATTTCTGCTTATGTTTCATATGTACTTGTAAAGAATGTTGTGGCAGATTGCATTTTCCAAAGGTGGTCACATCAGCACATTTATCCAATCCTGTGCTTTTCTTACAGTGTAACAGACACTCCCTCTTTGAGGGGGGCAAGGCTGTTGTTCTCTTTCTTTTAGTCTGGGTGGGGGTTTGTGACTGCCCTGACTAGTGGAGTGCAGTGTAAATGGTGTTATGTGATTTCTGAGCCTAGGTCATAAAAAATACAGCTTCTGTTTGTCTCTCTCTCTCAGAACTCATCTTTGGAACTCAGCCACCATGTTGTGAGGAGACTCAAGCCACATGGAGAGGCCACATGGATGTATTCCAGCTGCTAGCTCTAGTTGTGGTCTCAGCTAACTCTGAGCAACAACTGGCAGATATGTGAGGGCATGAGTCTTCACATGATCCCAGCTCCTAGCTTAGATATTTGAGGGCATGAGACTTCACATGATTCCAGCCCCTAACTTTCTAGTCTCCTAGCTAAAGCCTCAGGCTTTATGTAGCATACAGAAAAGCCATCCTGCTGAACCCTGCCAGAATTCTTGATCCATAGAAACCATGAGAGATAATAAATTCTTACTTTTATTTTTAAATATCTAATTTTTGGGTAATTTGTTATATGTCGATAAAAAATGAATATAAATACTTTCTCTTCTATTATTGCTAACTTTAGTCATGCCTAACAATAACTTATTTCCATCAGCTTTTTTTTGGTTCCTATTTCCTTGGTGTGTACTTATCCACACTTTTCTTTTCAAAACTTATGTTTAAATTTGTTTCTTATAAACAACACATAGCAAGATTTTAAAACGTTTGTTTTGATAAAATTTTAACAGATGTACTTACCCTGATTCCTGACACAGTTGGACTGTGTTAAAATATTTTCTTTTGTATTTTCTATTCAGCGTGTTTTCCTTTGCTTCTTTCTCCCTTCCATTTCAATGTTGTGTAGAGAATCGATTGTGTTTTCTCTACTCCATGTTGTTCCCTCTATTGATTTGGAAATTTCTATTCTTTTGGTTATTACTCTTATATGTTTTAAAATTCGGAAGTAGAGCATACATGCAAAATAATTTGTGCAAGTATACATATACAGTTTAAAGAAAATAATAAACTGATTGTCTAGATACCTCTTTCTAAGCCAAGAAACAGAGCATTACCATATTCTAGAATCCCCCTTATCCCTTTCACATATTCCATCTCCTCTCCCACTCTCAAGATAAAGATAGCCTGAATTCTGTGTAAATTTCTTCCCTTTCTTTTTGTTTTGTACCACTTACAGTTTATATTCAAAAACAACACAGTATTTATTTTTGTCTTTTTGAATGTTATACAAATAGAATAATATGTATAGCTTTCTGTGACTCACTTGTTTTGTTTTACATCATATTTTGAGAGGTAGCTATGTTGATATGGGTAACTGTTTCATTGATTTTTCAAAGTTATATAATATTGTATTCTAAGAATACGTAAAAAATGTGTTTATCGTATTGCTGATAGATGTTTGGGTTGTTTTCTGTATTTTTTGCCATCCTGGCAATACTGCTGTAAACATTCTACAAGTCTCTGTGAGTACGTGTGCAATGGCCTCTTTCGTTATATAGACAGATAAAAAAATGCTGGTTATCCTTAACAAGTTAATTAGTAGTTTTAATGCATATCTTTAATGCCTTAAGTAGTATTTCTGTCCTCCTTCTAAACAACTTATTACCCCCTTCTTTATTCCATATGATTGTGATAAACCACTGAGTTTCACTTTATTGGCAAATCCTAAAAATTGTTTTGTTTTTTTACAACTAGGTCTTAATAATTATTAATCAATGCCCATTACTTATTGTTAAAGTTACTAGATTTACCATCATACTTACTAATTTCTCTGTTCACTATTGCTTCTTGTTTCTCACTCCTTCCTTCTGGGATAAATTCCCACTTATTCAAGCATATCTTATTTTAGTATTTCTTTTGGCAAAAGTAAACTATTGTGAGCACTGAACAATCTTTTTTTTTTTTGAAAAGTGTTCCTATTTATCTATTGTTCTCTATTATTCTTGAATGATGGGTTTAGTATGGGCATATAATTTTTTCTTTTTTTTTTTTTTTTGAGGAAAAGTTTCTCTCTTGTTGCCCAGGCTGGAGTGCAGTGGTGCAATTTCAGCTCACTGCAACCTCTGCCTCCTGGGTTCAAGCAATTCTCCTTCCTCAGCCACCTGAGCAGCTGGGATTACAGGTGCCCACCACCAAGTCCAGATAATTTTTGGATTTTTAGTACAGATAAGGTTTCACCATGTTGGCCACGCTGGTCTCAAACTCCTGACTTCAGGTGATCTGCCCGCCTTGGCCTCCCAAAGTGCTGGGATTACAGGCGTGAGCCACAGTGCCCGGCCTATTGCTTTACTTTTATTTTTGCTGATGACATGTTCTTTTGCCAGAAGTTTCTTTTTTTCCCTCTCTGGTTGACTTTATTTTTATCTCTAGTGTTCTGTGGTTTCATCCTGAGTATCAAAGTATGCATTTGCTTTTATTTATCTTTTTGAGATATTGGTATACTTTTTCAAGAGAACTCATGTCTTTCATTCTAGAAACTCTACATCCATTATATTTTTATATTGGCTTTTTCTCTTTCTTTTGAACTTGGCTATATATGTGTGGGTGTGCACATGTGTGTATGTATGTGTGTGTATATATGTATGTATATATACACACATGTGTATGTATGTACACATATGTGTACATAGGCACATATGTATATACATATATGCACATATGTATACATACACACACATATATGTATTTTAAATCATCATTGTATTTGTTTAGCATTCTGTGGTTGGAGTGGAAAGGGATTCAGCTCAATCTCCATGTTATCAGATTATTAATCTCTTAGATTTCACAAATGCAATATTATACTATTTTATCAAGTATTCTCCAAGCTATGTTTCTTCTAAACTCATTTGTAATCTGTGTAACTCAGGGGGAAGGAGAAATTTCTGATTCTGTCCCATAGAAGGGACTTATCTCCTGCATTAATAGTCTAAGATTTACATCTTAGCCCGTAAGTCTGACTTGTTCTTTGGTGGTCATGCATCAGCGGTAATGCATTCTTTGGTGGAATAGAGGGATGTGGAGGGAAACAGTCCAGTAAGAGCTAAAACAATCCCGTAAGATATTGAAGGAAAAAAAAAGAACCATGGAAAACTATGGTGTAGTTTTCTATCCCCAACTACTGTACCTTTCAGAGATGTTAGGACCTAGCCAAAAATGAGAGAAAGGTATGTATTCCCATTACTAGTGACTACAGAGGCACCTTATGAGTAAGGTTGGATGATTAAAGAACCAGCTTCATGAAACCGTAAGTTATTGCTGTTGTTTTACAGATCTTTTGTCACATTGACTTGCGTGTAGTCAGTGCATAGTATTTATGTTTTGACCACAGAAAGCTGAAGTTAACAAGATTTGATTTGAAATGTCAAGTTGTGGCTTCCTTTGTTTTGTGAGTTTCTTCTGAGACAAGGCTGCAGTCTATGTATAGAAAGGATGATTGTCCCTGTAAGCATGCACACATATACTTATGGAACAAGTGGTGAGGTCTTTATTAGAAGGACCATGCACCTCATATAAATGAAATAAGTATCACTAAGTGAAACTTTTTCAGAGAAATGGAAATAGAGCATGCAAGAAAGATGACAAAAAGAAATAAGAAAATGAAATGCTTAGTCAGATTGAGTATGTCACACTCGTGTTTAATTTGATTTTCATCTCTCTACTTTATAAGCTGTTCCCATTCTGTTGAGGAGTTCACACTCCAAAAGATTTGACTGTAGATTTGGCGAAGGTTTGTGTGCTTCAATTCTGGGTAGATGTGTGCACCATTTTCAGTTTCTGACTGTCTTTTTTTGGCCTCTTGTGCAGGAGGTATGAGGCACAGTTTTATCAATGGTTTATTTGGCTAGCACCATATACCATGGCATATGGAAATTCTATTTAGAGACATGGGGAGAAAACGTTTGTTGTTTTACTCACAGACAACTCTGTCTTTCATTTTTTATCTCTTTGTAGCTTTGAAGCTCAGCAAAGAAGAGAAATCCATTGAGAACGGTCTGTAAAGGTAAGTGTATTTATTACATGGCCTTGACAAACATTGCCTTTACAACATTGATTTTTCTTTTATTCAGAGATTTAAACACTTGGACTGAAGATATAGCTGACAGGACAACTTCCTTAACCACCTGCTTGTCCTCCCTCTTAGGCAAAAGTGCTGAGCAGTAGTTAGCAGAGAGCAAGAGGAAATAAAATGATGTGTTGAGAGTAGACAAATGCGATTGTATGCTTGCTGACTTTTGCTTTCTTCTCAGCAGTTAAGACATTCCAATGGAGCTAAGTTTACTATGATTAATGCTAGATGGAAAAAGAATGCACTTGTACTACTTCTGGCCAATAGTTAAATAAAACTAGCTGGCCAAACAAAGCATTTAAAATAAAATACAGAGTGGCATTTCAATTGGGTTGGATGAAATTTATTGTGAAAGTCAGTTGTGCAGTTGCATGGAAGATCTAGTTTTGTAGAAAGAAAAGAGCCACTGAATTTGGTGTATCTAATTTCATTCCACCCAGTCACTCTGAGCCCTAAATGAATTACAGGAAATGAACTTCCAAGCTTGAAGCAATGGGAAAAGTACCTACTCGGCCTCTTGTGAAACATTACAATCAAGTTGGTTTTTACATGGAAAAATGTAATTGTTTCCTCTTTGCTAGGTATATTTATAAGCATACCTCTGTACAGCATTGTTCTTTGATTCATTGTTTAATTTCTGTTCTGCATGAAGTATTTTAATTTAAAGAATTCATTCTGGGCAATTATAGGGCTGCAGTTTCATCAAGAGTCTTTGGTGGCCAGGGTGAAATATGCTATAATTTTACATTTGTTTTCATCATAAATTACATTTTTGACACTTTTAGGGTTTTTTCTGTCATTTTTATTACAGCAATCATAACTATGACCACTTTAGTTAAAGTTGAAAAGCCATTTTGATTTACCTTATACTTTAAGTTCTTACTTACTTCTTGACAACTCTACTTCTGGGGCTGAATTTTTCATGTTTATTTGGAGGGCAAAGAAGAATTTTACAGGGATATTGGAGAAACCCCTTTTAGATAATCAAAATATGAGTTATAAAAAAAAAATCCTCTTGTCTTAGGATTTGCTTTGGGGCAACTAAATTCTAGTGCATGAAAACTGGTTGGCTTGGAATTTTGCCATGATGGTTGAACATCAGTGAAGAAAATACTGTCTTAAGCAGTAGATAATTCTTATTTTCGGCCATCTAACTACATGTCTCTGGACTGTTGAGCCACACCTTGGAATAAAGAAATACTTGATAGCTTTTAGAAATAAATGCTCATAAATAATTGGATTTAGTGGTGATGTAGCCATCTTGACAACTTTGTAATCTTTTGGCACAGATATGATGCTTCCTTTCCTCTTGGGGGATGTTTCCACACAGGCACAGTCCATTTTCTCTACTCTCAATGGAACTCTTTTGTTGAATTTGTACTCTGGAATCAGACATGGGTTTAGTCATGATTTGGCTTTTACTAGCTATTGGACTACGGACAACTTACTCACCCTCTTAGAGTCTCAGTTTCCTGATCTGTGAAGTGGGGATAATACTGTTTTTGGCTTCATGTAGTTGTGGAGAATTAAATGAAGTATTCTGTACCAAGGGCTTAGAAGAAGTCCTGGCTCATGATAAGTGCTCGGTAGATGTGAGCTGCTTCTGCTCTAATTAATGTCACCATCATCATCATCAGCAGCAGCAGCAGCAGCAGCAGCAGCATCCTTATGAATTTATTCATTATATATTTTTATGAGTCTATTCATTTTAGAAGCTTCAGGATAATATTTCTAAAATAAGCATGTTGTTACCAAAGAAGGGAAAATTCTGCTTGGTCCTTAGGAATCAAGTGAAAAGATAACTTACAGGTAATATAGGAAGTAAGGCCTCTGGACGTGAAAAAGTTATTAGGCTGAAGTTTTGTAGGTATTAGGAAAACTACCTTCTTTCGTTGTCGTCAATTACTAACTAATAGTCTTGAGAAATTAGGAATCTACTGCTGTTTAGCTTCTTCAAGAATTTTTAAAGAAAGCCTTGGTAAGTATAGAGGGAACCCCCCTCACCAACTTTTTTTTTTTTTTTTTCTGTCGTGTATATGTTTTTCCTTCCTAACAGCACCTTTATGTATTTTTGAGGTAATTAGGCTAGTGGAACTGTAACCTGGGGCCCTACCCAGGGGCCTGCACCCAGCCTATGGATGGGTGTATGACCACAAGCTTGGCAAAGTAAATGCTCCTTCTTTGGAATCTGATTCTTTAGCTAAAGGATTCTCCCTTGTCCTAGACGGGCATTCTGATCTGCCAGTATGTACTATGAGACCACTGTTGCCTCCATGTCTGTTTTGGCTAGTCATGACCCCCAAACCTTATTTTCCATTCTGCTGTGGATTGACTGAGACTCCAATATCCTTTCAATAATTCTTAAATTAGCCAATTGGTTTCTGCTGCTTGCAACTACAGAACCCTAATTGATAGTATAGTCTATTCATTAGTGAGCCAAATTTGGAATAAATATTGTATGTTTGGAGGTTTACAATTAAAGTGCCACTCATTACTTTCTTTCATCATGTGTAAGCAGCTCAGTGTTTGCAGTAGATTACAAAAGGTACAGAGTTCTTTATTAGAATCTCAAAAACAGGTTATTTTGCTGAACTTCCCAGTACTCCTGTGTTTGGTACAGGGAAGTCACTCTTGGCTGCTTCTCTTAGCTCTCAAAGAATGTATATGTATGTGGGGGTAGGGCTGGAAATGAGAAGAGAAGCAGAGAAGTCATCCCTCCCAACTTCTGGGGCCCTGGTCTCTTTGTGTCATGGGGATTGTGAAGGGACTGAGATTTTCTTCTGTTTACCCCCAGCAACCCCAAACACAACAGGTATATTCTTTAAACATTTTTCTACTTTTCCCTGAATTTTTATTTCTCCTTTGAATACTGCTCTTACCCTACTGAACACCTTCTTTTCAATGATGTGTAAAATGTGATTGAAAACTCAATTACTTCCCGTTCTGGCATTGCTTGTGGAATGGAGAATGAGAGTGGAATGTGCAAGTTTTCTCTGTTTCCCCTTGTGTCTTATTTGTTGACTATTTCTGTGCTCTGTGCAGTGCCTAGAGCAAAACTAGTTAATTTTTTTTTTTAACAGGGATATCAATGTTGCACTCCTACTGTGAATAAATAGCATGACAGTATTATATGGTGAGAAGAGCCTTAGCTGGGGTATTAGGAAACATTCCTTCTAGTTTTGGCTCTGCCATTTGCTAGCTTTGTGACTCTCTGCAAGATTCCCAACTTTCTTTAAGATCTCAGGTTCCTCACCTGTAAAATGAGGATAACTTTTGCCCTATTTATTGCACAGGGCTGTTTTGAGGATCACATAAAGACAATATATGTGAAAGTGCTTAGTAAATTTTTAACAAATGCATAACATCACCATATTGCTATCATGCCATGAATATTTCTTAAACAGATGTGAAAAATTTGAGGGGCTTGTTTTAGGAGGCTGAGTAGGAAAAGAGACAAATTAACAACGATGACAACAACAACAACAACAACAACAACCCTGTATAGTGCTTGTGCTGGGTATTCATTTGTGCTTCTAGCTCCTCTCTCTTCTAAACAACTCTGCACCAAGGGCCTAACCTCTATTGCAGGCATTCCCTGGGCTCCCTTGTTGGCTGGCTTTCTGTTATATTAGCCAGAGGAAGGAACTGGACAAAGACCTGGGAACACGAGGCTGAAATATTCTTCCCTACTTTCTTCCCTGCAGCACTGTGGGTTGGCAATGACTGTATCCCTCTAAGGAAGGCCACGGTTCCTGTTGGGGGTCTCTCTTCTGCAGATACAGCTCTTTCCACTGTCTGGTAACTGCTTCTTCCCTTTGCCCCTTTGAGTCTAGAGTGTTAATGGAATTTTTGCTAACTCCAGCACACTAGACCATCCCTTAGTGGTCTTCCCTTAACCCTACCTTCACCCCAGGTAAAGATGTCATCCCCTTCCTGCTGCGACCTTGATTGTACAAAGGAATTTTTTCTTTATATATTGTTCCACCATCCTCAGCTGAATTCAGCAAATATCTTTTCAGGATTTAGAGTGTGCCAGGGAAAAACTAAGTCTTTATCGTACACTTTTAAGAAATGGACATTTTGGTGGCATAGTTGGTGATATTATATCATTTTTTTTAAAGCAAGTTTTGGTAAATTGAAAAGCTTTATATTAACCCCAGTATATAAAGAAATACCATATTGTACTTATATGCATTATGAATTACCTTTTACATTTTATTTTTATTTTTATTTTTATCAAAGCAATGTATGTAAATTGTTTAAATAAAACTGCATTACGAAGCAAATATTTAAAAACTGCAACATCTATGCCTTCTTTCTACCTCTCTCTGGATTGCTTCCCCAGAATTAGCAACTTTCTACTCTGATGTTTCTGGTGTTTACCTCTCTCTTTCTAAATAATGTACTTATATTATTCTTTCCTAATTTATCAATTTTAGCAATAGCTCTCTGATCCTTTCCACTCCTACCACTTTTGATCCCCACAGCCTCCTGACATACTTATATTATAATTTTTATTTAAATCAACAGGTAATATTTACATTATCACGATTATGTAGTTTTTTTCTACTGCTAAGCCAAATGGTATTTGTTATGTTTTCTTTAATATAAATTTTTTTGTCTTTCTTGGAATTAATATATGCTTTAAAAAATTTGCCTACTTTAGGCATCTACCTTATAAGGTAGGTAGTAATAGCATGTCAATTTTGTAGGTGGGTCATGTTAGTATTTCCATTTTATAGATGTGGAAATTGAGACTTAAGGCTAAGTATTTTTTCCAAGGTCACATAGCTAATAAGTGTTAGAACTGGGAGAAGACACCAACCAGCCAGTCTGTTCACAGAGCCCGCCTTCTTAATCATTATATTACTTACAGATACTGTCACTTCAGTTACCCTGATGGCTACTTTAAAAAAAATTCCTGGGTTCTATCTTCAGAGATTCAAAATCAGTGGGGCTGAGATGGAGAACCAAGAATCTGTATTGTAAAAAGCTCTACGGGTGATTCCATTGATCAGCAGGTTTGAGAACTTCTGTTCCATATCCTATCATTAGTGTAATTACCATCATCACAATCATGATCATCAACATCATTATCATCTTCATCATCATCACCACCACTACCATCAGCAGTAACAAATGGCTGTCTTGCTCAGTGCTCTCAGTAACTGACTAGAAATCCTGGTGTTTGTTAAAGCAGCTACATTTGACTTCATAGGTGAGATCATCACACTAGTGAGTGATTCAGTAATAATTCATCTGGCCATTTTTTAAGTTTGGCAAATGCTTTGGGAGAAATTGTGCCCCATAGAAGTAGACAAGCTTATTTTTTTCAGCTCAGCCTGTTGTTGTTTTATCTGGTACAAAAGCAATGAGAACTTTGTCCCTGTACTTAACTCTGACCTTTAAGGGACTTTTTTTTTTTTTTTTTTTTCTTTTTTCCCTGAGAGTTCCTAAAATGACATCTGGGGAAATATAAAGTCCTAGTGAAAGAGAAACTTTGAAGTCTTTGTTCTGTTTGATTTCCACTTCCCCACTATCACACCCCCTACTAACCACCCCCCTCACCCTTTGCTTATGGCATTTCTTGTTTATCATGCATGAGAGAAGCAATAAAATTTGGCCTGGGGTTTTCTCATCCCTAGGTGTGAAATTATTTCAGAACTATAATAATAATACTTTGCATTTGTGTAGTGCTTTTATTTGAAGATCTAAAAGTGTTCCTTTGGTGTTAATAGAGCTTCCCATCACCCTCTGAAGTAGGTAAGTATTATTAGAGGATATTTCCTTCAAGAACATTTTCACTTTACATCCCACGTGTGATTTGAAAATGCTTGTGTATTATTTGGGAATCTCAACTCTTTAAAGTGCCATACATATAAGACAATTCTTTTATTTATATTCAATCTTCGTTAATGCCCAGAACGTTGAGAGAAATACAGCAATTCTTCATAAATGAGGGTGGCATTATTTAGAAAGTATTAAAAGCAGTTTGGTATTGCCTTTTATTGGAATGTTTTGAAAATATTTAATAATGCTCATTAGCTACAGAACTATCTGTTGTACAGTTAGTTTTCCTTTTTTTAAGGTGGCAGGATTTGCAGGAAGGAAAATATTAAATAATTAGTGGTATTAGAACCCAATCCTCCAAAGTATGGTACCTTAGCATGCTGAGTACTTTAAACTGAAGGAAATACATTGGAAAGCCCTCAGAACCAAGGTCTTTCTGGCAATCTGCCATCATCCTGTCTCCTACTTCTCTTCCACCCCTTAAGCAAGTCATATAAACCAGAATTCCTCTTCCCTAAGGTGGGTCATAGAAACTAGAACGTCTCTTCCCCACAGCAAGCCATGAAACCTAGAAAAGTCATTCTCTTCCTTCTCTCTTGAAGATCCTCATTCCATAGGGGCCCTACTCCATACTTGGGAGAAGGAATGTTGCACAGAGAAGTCAAGAAGAATCTGAACAGTCAGGACTTGCTGGTCCCCAGCACCACCCGCACCACCGCCAATCTATTTTCTGTTTCCAGTAGAACACACCCCTTTTGTTCTACCACATGGCTGTGCATTATTCACTGAACCTAAGCATAAAAACCATTTTCCTTGAGTCTTTGGGTTTTCATTTCTGAAGGCTGCTGTGCCACATAAAACTTTGATTAAATACATTTGTTATGCTTTTCTCTTGCTGACCTGTCTTTTGTTATAGGAGTGTCGACTGTGACTCTTATGAGAGGTGAGGATAGGTATCACACCTTTTCACCCCTACAGTGGGAACTTGGCCTGGTATTGTGGAATCCTTTGGTTGTTCATGATGTGTCAAATCAACTAAAAATACAAACTGAGTGTGCATTCTGATTTAAAGATTTCATTCTGAAAAATTGTTTTGAATGCTGCATGAATTGCAAGCATGCATACATTCGTAACTGGTTACTTTTTTTTCTCTAAATGTTGGGAAGTTCTAAGTGGTATTTGGAGTGTCTACTCACTTAAGGTCATTGATGCAAAAATGCCGCAGGTCTGTTACAGCACAAAACATTTTTAAAAAGGCCCTCTGAACTTTAGTCCACACTGGTTACCATCAGAGGCTTCTTGTCTGTGCAGTGCTGGGTAGCCCTGTTGTATCTGTGCAAAGAAGGCTTCACTGTGACTTCAAGGCCCCAGTAGTCATTTTCCCAGTATCCCATCACTATCCCTATCAAAAGTCCTGTCACCTCTCTAGAGTTCTGCCAGGAAGCAGGGTGCCAGCTTCCACTACTTTAAGGAACTGATTCAGCTTCTCTTCAATATCAGGAAAGCCCAATCCTTGCTGTACTCCAACTGCCCATCTAAACAAGATCAGAGAAAAACACTTTTAAGCAAAACAAAACAACCCAAATTGTCTTTATTTTAGACCTTCCTGCTGGTATCTAACACATACCCTTCAATGAATTTAGGCTTTTTTGAAAAAGAAAAATCTTTAATGGGGACTAGATTTAGGGGATTGGCGATTGCCTTTTAGTATCTTTTGCATTTGAATATGCCCCGGAGACAAAGAGAAGAAGGCAAAGTCTTGAAGTTTTTGAGATGCGAAAGGGAACAGTATACACAGGAGGGATAGCAAAAAGTACAAACTGATGTTTTAAAATTATGCTGCGCCTAATTCAACACTGAGACAAAGTGATGCCTCACCATTCGTGTGGTACTTGATGACTCCCATGATAAGTGTCAGATGATCACATGATTAATCCTTTTTCTGGCATCTCAGTTGTCTTTTTTTATAGGGAAAATTCACTGAAGACCCATCATCTAAAAATTTTGGGGAATGTGGGTGGAATTATGAATCTGTGCATCATTTTCTCCTAAGTCTTTGCTCGAAGGAGGCCACATAAATTTGCTGCTAATTATGTGAAGATGGATTTATAACTGAAGATGCCTTTGGCTGCAAATAATCAAAAAGTCAACTTGAAATGGTTCAAACAGTAGGGGAATTAAAAGAAAAAAGCTCCCTGCCCTCTGCAAGTCTACCTGCTGAGTCCCATGGATGTCATGATTGATGGGAAGGCATTATAGAATCCTGGCTCCAAATGTCTGGAATCTTAACTGCAATCCACTTTTCCCTAGTGCCAAGCAACTGGGGACCCACCAGGGTGCCTTTGATGGTTGTCACTGTGTAGCAGGGAGAGGATTTTGAGCACTCAGCTGTTGACAGATTGCTGGGTACTGTCAATTATTTTGTGAGTTGCTCTACCAAGTTACATTTGAAAATCCACCAAATAAAAACCCATCAGAATAAGAAAAATGAATTATCTCAGGGAATAAGACCTCCTGGGAGGGGGTGCAATTTCAGGTTTTGTTAATTCAGTGGCTCAACAGTGTTACCAAAGTGCCTATTTCTTGCTCTTTTTCCTCTGCCATCTTCAGTGTGTTGACTTCGTTCTTAGACTGGCTGCCTTTATAGTTCTAAGATGGCTGCTTCCTTTTTGGGAGCCACAGGCAGACATGGCAACATCCACTGGCAAAATAAAATATATGTTTTATATGTCCCTTTTTAAAAGCAAGGAACCGTTCCTGTAACCCCCCAGCAGGCTTCCCCTTAAGTCTCATTTAGTTGATTGCAGTCCCATGTTCCTTCCTAAATCAGACACTGGCACTCGGAATGGGACTCATCCCTGGTGGCTTAGATTGGTGCTTCCCGACTTTGTTCTTGTTATGGCGCACATGGAAAATACAATTTGGCCAACATGTTAAGCAATCAGAAGAGGCTGTTCACAGCTGGGGTGGCTGATGTGTGTGTATAGGGCATGGATGTGGGGTCTCTGGCTGCTCTGGGTCTGCCCAGCTGCCCTTGGGGCTAAAGGGATATCAGAGCAGCTGTTACCCTTTCCCTGCTTTAAACTAATCAGGTTTTATTTCTTTTCTGGGATAATCTCACCTTCCCTTGAGTACATAGCTTTGTGGAGGGAGGCCACCCTAATAAAATTGGGGCTTATGCTAGTCAGGATTCTTCAGAGAAACAGAAACAAAAGGTTATTTATTGGTTTATTTACTTATTGTGAGGTATTGGCTTATGTGATTCTGGAAGCTGAGAAGTTCCATGATGTGCTATCTGCAAGCTGGAGACCCAGGAAAGCCGGTGGTGTAATTCAGTCCAAGTCCTAAGACCTGAGAACCAATGGAGCCAATGGCATAATGCCAGCACGAGGGCAGGCGAAGATGAAATCAGGTATCCCAGCTCATACTGTGAAACAGAAACAGGGCAAATTTCTCCCTTCTCCTCCTTCTGTTCAACAGACTGGATGATGGCCTTTTGTTTAAATGCTAATCTCACCCAGAGACACCCTCACAGACACATCCAGAAGTAATATTTAATTTGGGCACCCCATGGCCCATTTGAGTTGACATACAACATTAACCAGCACAGGGCTTTACCTGTAAAGTGAAAGAGGGAAATTTCTGGTTGACAGGCCCTCAGCAGCATCTGCTGTGTCAATGTTCTTGTCTTTGCATATGTACCTAATCTCCTTTTTGAATCACTAGTTCCTTAGTTTCTTATCAGGAAAGGACTAAGCCTTGCAGATTTTAAGTGCTCAATGATTATTTGTATATTGAATGAATGAATATGCACTCACCTACATGACTGACTGATGCATTCAATACTATCGATCTCCTGTAATACACTAGGAATGTGCTGTGTGAGGTACAAGGAACATGGGCCGGGCAGATGATTTTATGCCCTAGGGAAGGAGACAGATCACAACTAGTAAACCAACAAAGCATATACAGTTAAAAGTTATGTAAATCTTATTTAGGAAACATCAAGAGGCAAAACGTAGCAGGCCTCCTCATTTGGAGTGGTCAGAGTTAATGACATTTAAGTTAAGATCTGAAAGAAGGACAAGAGGAAGGATTCAGCTTGTAATGAGTGGGGGAAGAGAGTTCGGAGTTCTGAACCTTGCAACTCTGTCTTAGGGATAATTTATTTTCAAGAAACAATACAAAACAAACAGTGACAAAAACAATGAAAGATGAGGCTTCTACAAGGCCACAGGATAGCTTACTCATTTGACAAAAGGTTAGATGGTGAGCTTCCTGAAGCCTTAGCCCAGGAAGTGGCTGACCCTCAAAAACTAACCATAGTGGAATGGGTAAATGGAGAAACCTAATCTCTCAGCATCTCCATCCTGAAGAGCAGTGGACTCTCAGGAGCCTCATAACCTCTCACCTCTTCTCTCTGCAGACTGGCTTCTTTGCATATCCAGCCAGCTATGGCCACCCATGCAACTCCCTGTGCCTCATTCAAGGGAGTGATAGAGACTAACTGTATTCCTGTATTCCTCCTTCCTCTGGGAAAGAATCTGAGTGGTTGGAGGTAGTTCAGGTGTCCACCCTTGCTGGAGTCACCTGTGGCCAAGGGCACAAAGTCTACCTGTTTAGCTGCCATCTTAATTCTACTTTATCTTACTTGGCAGGACTGGGAGAGACTCTGGGTGAGTGGAGTACAGGGCAGGAAGCTGGATTAGTGCCCCTGTTATTAATAAATGCTGCCTTTCTAATTATTTAACTTTAATAATACTGGAAGAGTCCCAGTGATGTAAATAACTTAGTTACCACCTGGTTTATTTAGTTGAGTACTTATACCCACTACAGGGCATTGTGTACAGCAGATGCTTAAGAAATAGTGATGGTGATAATAACAAAATTGAATGTGAAATATGATGTAGTTCTTTCCTAATGGTGCAGGTTAATTATATTGTTTTAATGAAAATGCTTCTTTGTTTCGTGGATAAACATCTTTTTTATAAGGTTCAGTCTATGTCTTTATTTTTTTCTTTAACTCCTGCATTTTGAGACTCACAGTCTATATATTTAAATCACTTAGAATTACTGTATTACTATTATAAAAGTAATGCATTTGCATTTTAGAATATTTGGAAACCAGTTCAGAGAAAGAGAAGAAAATAGAAATTGCTTATAATCCTACTGCCCAGAGATGACTCCATGTGACATTTCTGGGTGCGTTTTTCCCAGTTAATTCTTTATGTAGGCATGTTTTTTAACAAAATGGCACATACTGCTTTTTCCATTCAATGTTATATTGTGAACATAAAGAATTCTCCTACTGCATCCTCATCTCCTGCTGCACTGTATTCTGTCGTGTGGGTAGAAGGTACCGAAGTGAATGTACAGATTTGGAAAGCACCTCTGCTGCTGAATGGGATCCTTAGGCTGGAATGGATTGGAATGCTGACCCTAAGGTTTGTGTAGCAGTACAGATACTGCCTGAGTGACTTCAGGAAGAGCAGTGTGATTGTGGAATTTGGTCAGAAATTAAGTTCGTATGATAATGATCACTTGTGTCTGTTTGGCCACTGCTTTCCTGAGGATAATTTGAATGAAGCTCATTGACTATTCTGCAAGGAGGATGGCTCAGCTTGAACATCCCTGTAAGGAAAATAATCAATGTCTCCCTCAGGG
The DNA here is from genome assembly GCF_002776525.5 of Piliocolobus tephrosceles. Lineage (NCBI taxonomy): Eukaryota > Metazoa > Chordata > Mammalia > Primates > Cercopithecidae > Piliocolobus > Piliocolobus tephrosceles. The sequence continues at coordinate 75,202,875 of NC_045435.1, forward strand.
TTCTGGGAAGCTTCTTTGCTGCTCAGGTTGAGGTGGCCTCTGTAGTCTGTGCTTGCTTCTCCCGATAAAGCAAATTGCAAGCATGCCAAATTGCTTTGCTCCAGCTTAACCCTATCCAGAATGAATCCATAAATGCCACAAAAGGAAAGCTTATGAACATATGCTACACAGAACTTAGAAAATGTCCTGTCTACTTAATCCTTTTCCTACTTCAGGGGGAAAAAAGTCTATTTATACTTGAACTGAGAATTGAGGGATCACAAAAATGAAGATTGGATGCCAAGCTAGGAATCACCAGTTGTGTTTTCTCATTTCCCTCAGAGCCACAGGTTGATTTTTCAATACAGCTATGTCAGTGGGGAAATGTGCTATTCTTTCTAGAGTTCTTAGATTCACTCCCAATTATGTGAATGTGTCTAACTGCCTTTTGAGGAAATGCGAAATCCCTTGTTTAAACACAGGGTGTTTCTGTGGTCTAGAGGCCACCTCTTGAGGTCACTGCCTCTCACCTTCTCCCATGACTCTATATTTAGATGATCGTAGATGGAAAAGGGCACTTCTCCACTTGTGTGTTATTGGATGGATTATTCCACGGAGAGATGGGTGGAATCACAGTAGATGTGCACTAGCTCAGAGGGTTGGGAACTTGCCCTGGCACTTAGAATGCATGCTGGCCCTTCTGGTTCAAGATGATTCACCTGCAAAATAGTTGATCTTTTTCCTTGCTGGTGTATTTGTTCACGGACATCCACAGAAGCTGTTGTGGAAAACTTTCTGACCCTGAAGCACCTCAGAGTTTTGATCCCATGCTCCTTGCTGTGAGTCATCCCACACTGGAGCTCTGGAGGACTCTCTAGCAGGTAAACTTTGGTTGGCTTCAGCCTCCCCATCTCAAGGAAGCCAATGCAGTTTTCCTGCTTGTGTCTTATTTAATGTATGTCTGTATCTTCCAGCTGTCTTGGAATGGGGGTCTAAGGGGCCATTCAGTTTGACACCAAAGGCACCGTGTGTGTATAGCCAGTCATAATGAATAACTGTAAACATGAGTAGATGTCTGCCCAAAGGGGGTGCTAGCTGAGAGGTGTGTGAATCTGCTTGGAGGGGCAACAGCTGAGATGTCAGAGTAGTTTACCATCTCCTAGGTAGAGGCACTGGGGGAATATTCTCTGTCTGAAAGATGTTATAGGCATCAGGTCCTGGATTTCCCTTCCTGTGGCTGCAGGTGCTCATCTTTCTGATTTAGAAATGAGGGAAGCTCTGTCAGTATTACAAGTATAGGAGATTCAGACTGAGAAAGAAGTAAAAAATGGAGGGCCCTTCAAAATGGGAATGAATTGTGGTCATCATCAACCCAGGATACATTTGAAATGGTGCATTTATGAACAACAGTTGCCCACGATGCTTTGCCCATTAATGCCACAGAGACCTGCTAACCTGCTCCATTTTCTTTGTAAACATGAAAAACCCTGATACTGACAAACAGAGAAGTCATGAGGACAGCAGAATGAAAGCGTGTGATGTGACACTGTGGACCATTGTTCTACTGGTATTTATCATGGCATTGTGATCTGGTCCAAAAATGTAGCTGGCTTTTGGCTTTTAATACACTATAGTCACTTTTCTTTAAATCTCTCATTTAATCTTTATCACAATTCGTGGGGCAGATATTGTTCTTCAGTATTTAACGAGTAAGGGAACAGATGTTCAGAGATGTTAGGTAAGTTGACCAAGATTGCACAGTTTGTAACAAGGAGGCATTTTAAGACACAGAGTGCAACAAATCTTTTGACCAGGCAAGGGAAGAAGAACCTGTCATTTCTCTGAAAAAGCAGCAGGATGCTAATGGATTTGTGCTGTGTTCCTTGGTAACTTTAGATGAGGTTGAGATAATTTGGGGACATACCTTAGGCAAGCAGGTGCTTCTTTCTGCAAAGTTGATCTATTTTCATTCATTCATTCATTCATTCATTCATTCATTCACTTGTGGTCGATGCATTCAGATTCACTTACTCACTTTTTCTATATATTGGGCATTTGTTTTGCTGAGAGCCAGGTGTTAAGAGCAGTAGAAAGATGATGAGAGAATTGAGAATCTGATTGGAGAGAACGATACCCAGAGATAGCTAGAGCATAACGGCACTATGTGGCAAGTATGGCAAGAAGCAACAGAATTCAGGAGCATGTTCCAGGAGTCCTTGGAGTGACCTCTAGGTACTGTGTCTCCCCACATTGGGAATGCCAGTTAGTATTCCAGAAATCTGTATCTCAGCACAAGGACTGGCATTTGGTTTGCACTGTCAGCCACAATGAAGAGACCTATTAACAGCTTGTGATTTCTTTTTGATGGATAATTTGTGAGCTCAGATGTGGATGTCTAAAAGAGATGGCGCGTAGAAGTAGAAGGGCTTTCAAATCAAACAGTACAGAGGACTTCCTCTATGACATATTCAGGGACAGCCCCAGATATAAATAATCATGAAGTGGGCTACTGTCTGCTCTTTTGTACCCTTGCTTCTCACAGCTTATGACATCCAACCCCACCCCCCTTACCCCCTATCCTGAATACCTGCTGCTTCAGGTTCTCAGGGCCCTGCCTACCTCTTTTGGTGTTAAGAATTCTGTCATTCATTTACTCTCTAGTATGAATTTAAACCAGTTTGTTACAGTATTCCATGTGGTACATGAGATGAGATGAATGAATACATTTTTGGTTAGTCGCATGAAATCTTTTCAGTTTCCTTCTATTTATGGCAAGTGATATTGGCTGTGTACAATATGTATACCAGTGACACTGGATATTTACAGTGGGGATATAAAATTGCCTTCTTCAAAAAGTTAATTTAGACTGGCAAAATTGAGTTGATTTAAAGAGAAATGTTGTATTAATATTGGCTCATAGATATTATACAGATCATGAAAGGAGTATGTAAATAACTGAACTTTTGGAACAATTGTATCATTTTATCTGGTTATGTATGCATTTCATACTTTAACTGTGGAATACAATGTTTTGTCTCTTAAGAAGAGAATTTAATTGATCAAGGTGGGGAGAGCACCTCTGAAATCCTCTTCAGAGATGGCCACCTGCCCATCAGGACTGTGATTCACCTATGTTACCCATGACTCCTGCCACACCAGGCTTTCTCTTTCAGTTAATGGTTACACTTCAGAGAAAGTGATTTCCCCTTCAGTGTATCCAATTTCACATGACTATGAAGCATGTAGCCCCAGGATCCTTTCTCATTAAATGCTTATGTGGGCATGGACTAATGCTGGTTAGAGGATATAAGCCAGACTTGGTATCTCCAGCAGCCAGAAAGAATAATAACAACCATCTAACCACACACTTATAGAACAGAAATGTAATAAAATAAATAGAATGTTTATTTCATGTATGAAAAATAGTACTGGAATCTATTCCTGAACCATTTTTTCTAAGGGTTAGGAAAAATTGTCAAAACAAAGAGAGATTTTTCTCTGAGAATAGTAATTAGGCTAGGAAAGAGACACATTACTGCAATTATAAGTGGGTCCTATGTGGCAAGATTCAGGGGCTTGCTAGCATTAGACAACTTGGACTACGTGGTAGAGTTTTTTGGTCTTTGGGTCTGTCTTTAGGCAGAGCCAGGAGAGGGAACCCAGGGAATATAAGAGCAGCCGGTGATGCTGGAATTAAATGAAACTTGTTGGTAATCTGGACATGACAGGCCAGGTGACATCCTGGGCTCCCTTCAGCCCTGTGATTTGGGATGATTGTTCTTTTCCCCACCAGTTCCACAATATATTTGTTTGTGTGCTTCCTTCAAGTGTCAGAAGGAACACCCATTCTTAAAGGTCTGTTGTATTGTCTTTTACTAAATACAGTGGAGGGGTATTACTACACAAAGTTAATTTTTCATCCTTCTTGTAGATACAAATATTGATGTTTTCACGGTATATATTTGTATATTTATTTGCTATAGCCTCTTGACTGTTGATAATCAAGAGACAGGAAAAAAATAATGTTACTATTTTTGCCATTATTGATCATTACTTGGCTGGGATTTTATCCAGTTTGGGAGCTAAATTCTTCTTTCGTTGACAAAGAACAATTAATTGCCTTCAGATAATTTAGGTTTCTATGTCCCCAGTATATTACTTCAACTTCAGAATGTTTACTTTCCTTGTATTTGGTATGAGTGAGGGAAAATAATCCAAACATTTGAATTCCTTGTCTTTATTTTTTAGTGGAAAAAACAATGGAGATAAATGTACTTGAAATGCATATATTTAATAAAAATATTAAATTGATAATTTAAAGGAACTCAGGCCTAAAATGATAACTATCATTAACTGTCCCCCACTCCACATCAAGATTGACTGGTAAAGCAAATCATTAAGCAGTTCTCATGCTCTTTCTATAATTTGGCTAGGTGCTGGGCATATATATATAGCTGTTAACATCCTTGATAAGGTCCCTCCCCCATAATTCTTGTCTAGCTTTAAATAAAAGCAGGGCAATTAAATCAGTTAATACTTTGCTTGATACTTTGCTGTGATCGAATCAACTTATTTTTTGAAGTAGCATCAGTTTTATTCAGACAACTGTACAAACATAACCTCAGTATTTAGTCTTGGAAGATGCGCAAAATGCATTTCAAGTCTGTGCTCCCTAAACGTGGAACTGGAGAAGAGGAACTGAGTTGGGACCCCCATGGTCTTCACATTTCTCATTTATGGAAACTGAAAACAAAACTAGGTCTAACCTACTATTATTTAATATATCGTTGAGTGGGAAAAAAGGAAAATCTATTTAGCATATTATCTTCTGACTTCCTGTAAAGTGAAATAAACCTAATCAGTACTGGTGTTTCTGTAAAAACGTATCAAGTGTTTACATTTTAAACGCAATTGTTAATGAGCTGTTATTATGAAAGTTCACCACATCGCTCTAAATCACTTGCTGAGCCAGCCATCAGAGGCTTACATCCCAGCAAACATTTTCTGGAATTTGCAGGACACAATAATGATTGACTACAGATCTCCTCACACTTTCATTACAGGAATTAATATAGTGAATTGCTATATAAATTGATGCCATGAGGGAAAGGCACACTAAGAGGTTTTAACGAGACTGTCAGTGGCTCAATAATTTGCAAAGTCAAACTTCTCAGCGTTTTCAGACTGCCCACCCTCTTTCTCAGTGTATCTTTTCTTCTTGATCTAGTTAGCAAACTGTGAAAGGGAGAGAATGGTTGTTTTTTCAATTTTCTGTAGAAGCATAACATGCTATAGGATTTGTGTACTTGTAAATCCAAGTTGTACATCTTGATGAATTTTCCCAAAGTCATCATGCCTAAGGAACCAGCATCTAGAATAAGAGGTAGAACATGACCCTCTCATGCCATCTTCCACTCACTACCATGCTTGCTGCCACTGAGGCTGTCACTATCTTGAATCATCTGAGATTGGTTTTACCATGTTTTTGAATTTGTGTGTGTGTGTGTGTGTGTGTGTGTTTTTTTTTTTTTTTTTTTAGATAGGGTCTTGCTCTGTCACCCAGACTGGAGTGCAGTGGCACAATTATAGCTCACAGCAGCCTTGACTTTCTGGGCTCAGGTGATCCTCCTGTCTTAGCCTCCTAAGTAGCTAGGGCCACAGGTATGCACCACCACACCTGGTTAATTTTGTTTTTTATAAGAGACAGAGTCTCATTATGTTGCCCAGGCTGGTCTTGAATCCCTGCCCTCAAGCAGTCCTCTCACCTTAGCCACTAAAGTGTTAGGATTACAGATGTGAGCCTGGACTAATTTTATATAATAAATAGAATCGTATGGTATGAGCTTCTTTGTGTGTGGCATATTTTGCTCAACATTGTTTGTGAAATTTGGAATGATCTTTTTTGTTTAAATTTAAGAAATAATGTAGGCTTGGCTGGGCGTGGTGGCTCACACCTGTAATCCCAGCACTTCGGGAGGCTGAGGTGGGCAGATCACGAGGGCAGGAGATCAAGACCATCCTGGCCAACATGGTGAAACCCCATCTCTACTAAAAATACAAAAATTAGCCAGGTGTGGTGGTGCATGCCTGTAGTCCCAGCTACTCAGGAGGCTGAGGCAGGAGAATTGCTTGAACCCAGGAGGCGGAGGCTGCAGTGAGCCAAGATTGAACTGCTGCACTCCAGCCTGGGCAACAGAGCAAGACCCCGTCTCAAAGAAAGAAAGAAAGAAAGAAAGAGAAAGAAAGAGAGAAAGGAAGGGACATAGTGTAGGCTCGTGGATGTCAAATGAAATCACAGGGTGGAAAAATACTTTGAAAACTTTATAGTGCCTTGCAAATCTAGCCATGGCATGGCTAACTGAGAATCTGAGAGTAGTCCGGGGTGTTTTCATGTGTTTGGAGAAAAAATTGGTGTCATTGAATTATTAATGACTGTCAGCCACACCATTTGTATGTGCAAATTTGACAGTGATTTGCACCAGATAACTCATTTATATCCTAATAGATAAAATGGTAAGATTTTCAGATACCAGAGTTCCAAAGGTCATCTTAGAAATGTACTCCCTGAGGTTTATTCTTGTACAGGTTAGTGGACAATTTTTTATAATTGACTAATTAAATGGAGGCTAGAGTATATTTGAACCTAAGGCTATATCTTAGTGTTTCTACCTTTTTCTATTTAATTGCATTAACTATGTGAAAAATCTATAATTACAACATTTTTTTCTTCAGTGTCACACTATACATAAAATTTGGCTTACAAGCCAGACTACATACTAGATTACTATCTTCTGGAAGGCCACATACATAATGGTTTTCTTGAAAAGAACACCTCTTACCCCCAGTGCCCACCACCTCACCCCATCAAATCCAAATTAACCGTCTTCTCAGCAACACATTGCAGAGGTTAAGAACATGAGGTGGCATCTGTTGGATGTGGCTTGATAAGCCTCCCTTCAACCTCTGAAAATGAGGCTAACGGTAGCACCTCTCACCAAAGGTTGTTGGGAGTCCAGTAATACAGAGAATGAAACCCAGTGCCTGGCACAATATAAACACTCAATAAATGCCGGTTAGTATTGTTATTAGCATTCCCTTTTATAATTGCCCCTCTTAACACATAGGGATTTCATGATTAACATCAAGCAGGTGGTCCGAAGAAGAATTCTTTCTTAAACTTTAAATGAAAACAAAACTTTCTCTGCCATCCTTCAAGTGGCACAGACTCATTTAAACACCATCCAGACCAATGGGATGCATCACTGATAGATTTTTTATTTTTATTTTTACAGAACGAAAAAAAGAAACAACCCAGAAAGTGGTGGTATTTTAATGCTGGAGCAAACACGGTATCATTTTTCAATGTCTATCTGATGACAATCTGGTTATTAGGTTGTCAGAATTTTTTGACAAAATGTAGTGTTGGACTACCTAATTGCATTGCTTCAGAGTCCAGTGGGGCTGCGGATCTGTTTTCTAATAATTTTTGGCCGGGGTTGTTTTGTTAAAGGCAAACGTATCAGTCATGTGAGATGGGTTTGCTTTTTATGTTTCCTAGTCTAAACATGAAAAATCCACTTAGGCCTGCTATTGTGGAGAGCAGTAATAATACACCATTCTTCTCAGAACCCAGATGTCCCATTCATCTGAAAGTTTTAAGTCACTGGGGAGAAATGTCAAAGAGCCAGAAGTTCTGCAGGTTTTATTTTATTTTATATTTCAGTATTGGAAAATACATAATGAAATCAGCATTCTTAGAAATACACATTTAAAGTAACTTTTTACAGCCCCCTCCCCAACCTTTATTTTTTATTTTGAAAGATCAGGAGTTTTTTTTATAGACTGAAAACTTGTGCAGTGGAGAGTACAAACTAAGAAGTATTTTTACATGCCTTCCCTTGTATCAGGCAGACTCAGGTTTAGTGGAGTTGGAAGCTCCTACAGTTTGGGAGGTCCTCTTTAAGAAAAAGAGGAAAAGATTATGAATACAAAATTGGATGCAGAGGTGAGTATTTATTTCAAAATGATTCAGCTAAATCACGTGGTTCCCTTTCTTTCAAGATCTCTTTGCCACAAATGCTTACAGAGAAATGTCTCTTCATGTTTCCTCCCAGCTGGAACATGGACTCCCAAGGACTCTCAGCACTCCGAGGGCCCATGCGACAGGGACCCTGAAGTTTAAACTTCACCAGCATCATGCCCGTTCTTCTCTGTCTCTTTGAATCTGCTGCTGGATCAGTGAGAATATAAATGGTTAGATGACATCTGGAAAGCTAGAGAAGACATTTAGTTAGAATTAGCTGTGAAATTGAGTTTCAAGTTAACCGCAAGGTAGATACTGCAGATTCCTAAGTGAATTGGGAGAATAAAAAATCTTTATAAAGTATAAAGCTTTAAAAATAGTTATCAAAAAGTGGAATAATTCCAGGATACATAACTTCTCTGCATAAGTTGTTGCAGTGAAAGATTCATTGGAAAAATGTAACAATAAAAGGAAGAGGTATCGATGTTTTCCAGAAAGCTGTATTTCCTGAGGTGTTTAATTTTTTGTATGTCTCACACAGTAAGTTTCCTGGTGGCAGAACAACATCTAGCCTTGACATCTGGTGTAAATCTTTATGCTCTTTTTGAAATAAAATGATTGCAGCACTTTCCTACTATCACTGGGACATGAATTGCTGATATGTTATTTGGTGGATCCAAGCATATCAATTGTCTTTGTCACCAAAAGCCTCGATGGCTGAAACTCCGGAGACAGTTATTCAAGGAAGAGTTTCAGTCCTTGACCATGGGATGCCCCACAACCCAGAGAACCCTCAAACCCACGTCAGCCCTTTGATTCTGTATGTTCATCACTTCTCTATTTACTTATTGCCACTTTGTTGAATGCTCTGAGATACTAATGTTTGTCAATTATGATTTGCTTATGCAAAGATGAGAAAAGGTCTTGGCTACTGCTTTATCTGTCTACTTCCAAGGCATGTCAAAAGCCCACTAGTTTTGGAACTTAGATTAGTGATCCATTGTCTTAGTCTGTTTGTGCTGCTATAAGCAAAATACCACAGACTTGATCATTTGTAAACTGCAGAAATTTGTCACAGTTCTGGAGGCTGAGAAGTCCAAGAACAATACACCAGTAGGATTGGTGTCTGTTGAGGGCTGCTCTCTGATTCCAAGATGGTGCTTTGTTGCTGCATCCTCTGGAGGGAAGTACACCATGTTCTCACATGACAGGAGGGACAGATGGGCAAGAGAGTACTCCTTTTGACCCCAAGCCCTTTTATAAGGGTGCTAATCCTGGTCATAAGAGCCTTGCCTCATGACTTAATCACTTCCCAAGGACCACATTTCCCAATACTGTTGCACTGGGGCTTAAGTGTCAACAATTTAATTAATTATTAATTAATTAAATTTAATTTTGGAAGGGACACCATCATTCAAACCACAGCACCTATGTTGTAAGGTCAAGCTAAGTTGATGGTATATGTCATATGTTCACTGTTTAATGAAGACTTTCCTAGAGCTCAGTCTGGTGACTTTGATGGGGGAGGTGGTCAAGCTGGCATCTGGGTGGAAGATGGATGTTGAAAGTGGCAGAAATGGACAAAGGGATTTTAGGAGAGTTTGTGGTGGCTTGGGAGTATGTTTTACCCATCTGGTATTTCTTCAGGAGAGAATACAGGTTTAAATTACTTGAACTACTGTTAATTATTTTTGGTTGCTTATTTTTGTTGTTTTTTGTTATTGTTTTTTAAACGTGTGTTTTGTGTGACAGACTGTGAGGTATTTATATGCATTTCTGCTTTTTGTTTGTTTGTTTGTTTCCCTCCTGCCACAATAAGAGCATGTAAACCTTACCTTTGTCATGTTCTTTATTCTTTTCCTAACCTTTCATGAGGGTTTCACAGAAGTCCTGTTAGGATCCGGGTCTTCATTTAACAGATGAGGAAATGCAGACATAGGAAGATGTGCTTTGTGGTTTCCTCAAGATCATTCCATGCCATTCACTGTGACTGGAACCCAGCTGACTGACTCCTATCTCTAAAGTTCTAGAAAGGCTGATGAATAGGCCAGTTTGGATAATGGTACCCTCACAAACATCCCATTGCAAGTGTATATTGCATAGAATTGCACGGTGACTTCTTAATTGCCCATTTAATTTATGTAGCTATAACATTTTCAAGGTATTTGAAATATCATAATAGCCTGAGAAATGTATACAAATAATCTGCTGAATTAGTAAGTGGAAAAGATTTAAAGATATACCAGTGTTTTAACAACAATTGAAGACACAGCTTGGCCTGGCTATAGCATGTGAAAAATACCTTTCTTATAGAAAATACATGCTGAATCAAGCATTTTCATCTGGCAGTTAACCAACAGTTGGGCTATAAAGATGGAATCATTAGTTCCCCCCCTCCCAGAGTAAACTCTGAATAGATCAAATTTGCCAACGCAGATGAACCATACAGATTCTGAAATCCTTTCCTGATGCTTTATATTTAATGACATGCCTATTTATTTAGAAATTTAAAATGATTATACTTATTCACATAAATTATATCTATAAATAAATGTCTCTTTCCTCAGCATTGCAGTTTAATTGTTTTATCATGGTGGTTTTTGGTTTTGAGACTCTGTAAGAATTGTCAGTTGTTGTGTTTACTTTAGACCATAAGCAATGGATGCAGATTTTATTTGTAGTACAAGATCTTGAGTTTCCTAATCAGTTTTTATGTTACTTAAGCAGAATAGAAAGCATAGCCACATGTAAAAACTGAGTCCATGTACTATAGGGGAAAGATGTATGTTGGTACATTTCTAGCACCTGCAGTTTGCATTATCCCTCTTCTGTGCCCAGCCTTTAGTAGTGGGATCCTCCCACACTCCTATCAACCTTAATATGAGTATCATGGGGTCCTTATATAAGTTCTCAATTACTGCAGGTCAAGATTCAATCAAAAGAATTCTTTTTTCAATTGCAGTTCACTTAAATAAAGCAATCTCACATTCAAAGTCCAGAGGGCATAGAGTGATAACAAACAGGATGACAGGTTAGAAGGGACATGCTGGCTGGGATGGCTCAGTAGGTATTGGGCTTTAAGCAAAGAGGTAGTGAAGATTGGATATCCAGACTGCTGTTAAGATGTGTGCATAAAGCTACTTCTCCTTAACCTGGCTGGGTGCCCAAACCTCCAGCTAAAAGTGTCACTTTTAAGTGTTAAATTTATCCCTCAATTTTCTTTTATATAATCTAACAGTCTCTTTAGGTTCTCACGAAGTAGAGTGGTAGGAAATTTGTATTTTTTTCTATGAAACTTTCTTCCGCTGAAAGCTTGTTGGAAAATGAGAATTGTGTTTTGCAAATAAACCCCAGAGGTTTGATGGACTGCATACATATATTCTGTGAAATACAGTGAAATGTGATCCATCAGAGATACCTCACAGTTCGTACCACCAAAGGCATCAAAAGCATTCTAACAATAATAAATACCACAGGTCTTTAGAAACAACATACACACACATACAATGTGGTTATTTTTAGTTTTTAGGCAAGCACAGTTACTATCAAATAAATTATCCAGCACTTTTTGGAGTGATAGATTAATAAATTGTCAAATCTCCAAAATACAGCTGTTTGAGTTTTTTAAAAAGATATATATATATTTTTTTTCTTTTCAGCAGCTCCAATGAGAAAACAATAGAGAAATTTTCATGGTTCCATACAGGAAAGATGACAGGATGGGTTATGAACTTGTAGGTTACATCTAGCTGCACATGTATTTTATTTGGTCTGCACAGTGTTTTTAAAAAATTAGTTTAAAATATTAACATTTTTAAATCGAGGTATTTAAAATAAATTTATCAGCTTCTGACATCCCTGGGAAGACATGGCAACATCTGGTCCTGTCTCCTCCATGGTAGTATTTCCTTGGAGCAGAATAGTTGCTGCCCTGCTTCATTGCAGGTGGAGGGATAAAGGCTCGCTTTGTCTTGGCTAGGCCTGCTTTACTCATTTACGATCCCTGCCTGCCCCTGCTGGCTGTTCTGACCCCAGTCTAAGGAAAACCACAATAGCCTTCTGCAAATGTGTTCACAGCCGGGAGAGGAAGAGGCTTAGTTTGTATTGCAGAGAGAACTGGCATCAGTGGGGGCTCTCGGGGGTTGTGTGGGGCAGTGAGGAACATTCTAGGAACATGGATTTAAGCTCCAGTGTAGTGAATTTTACATACAACTTCTCAGATCTGTAACTCACAGAAAGTGTTTGGATATAGTCATATAACCATCTATGAGGGAAAATGAAGAAGGGATTCCTTTATTATCTTGGTAACTGTATTTTATCTAGTTTTTAGGAATTCTTCAATGCTTAGATTAAAATATTGTTTTAATTGGATGATACTATCACATAATTCAAAAGATGTTAAAAGCTGCACAGTGGAATGTCAGTCTCCCTCCATTTCTGTCCCTCGTACCTCAGCTCCCCTCTGGGAAGTAACCATTGTGTGTCTTTCTTGTGTGTCATTCCAGAGATGTTCTATGCATATACACACTTATGTGCTTTTCCTTACATAAATAATAAGTCATTATATACGCTGTGCTGCCCTTGCATTTTTCCCCTTGCATATTTTAAGCTAAGTTTACATTAGAGATCATTGCATCTTGGTACTTGAAAGATGACCTTGTTATTTTTGATGTCTTCATATATGCTCTTGCGTAGTTGTGTCATAGTTTATTTAACCATTACTGCATTGGGGACATATGCTATATATATAATTGAGATTGTTTTCTATCTTCCAAGGATAGAATTCTGTGTATTCACAATTTTCTTCTTTCTGCACCCTCTCCTTTTTCCCCATAACTTTGATTTTGCTCACAAAACGAAATGATTGACATGAAACTTTAGGTCCACCCTTAGGCAAAAAATGTGGCAACTTGGTCACAGCAAAATGTCTTTTCCCCCCTCTGTCTCTATCAGAAAAACTACTACATTTAGTTTCATTAAAAAAAAGATGAATAAAGGAATATGCTAACAATTCTGGCAGTAGTTATGCTTTCACACACTTCTGGATCTGTGTTTTTCAAACTTTCATGTGCATAAGAATTTTCTGGGGATCTTGGTACAATGTAGATTCAGCAGGTGGGGCCTGAGAGTCTGCATTTATAACAAGTGCCAGGTGATGCTCAGATTGCTGGGTTGGGCCACCACACCTTGAGTAAAAAGACTTGTGGAAATTTGTTGCCATTTTATTTTAATGTAGTGAGTGGTGATGTTTAGATTTCACAAATACCCATAATCATCCTGTTTTACAGGCTGAGAGTAGTGAGGTTGGTGGCCAGTAGTGCTGTCTTTTGCTTATATGAAAGTGGAATAAATAGTGTATGTTTAGTTTCTGTTTCAGTATATTTTAGAAAATCCTTGATTTAGGTGCATGATGCACTTTAGTTGGTATATTTTCAAATTAATATTTTAGTCTATAAATTAAGATTATAGAGATAATGAAAGAGCTTCTGTATAACAAAAGGAACTATCAGCAGACTAAACAGACAACCTACAGAATGGGAGAATATTTTGCAAACTATGCATTTGACAGAGGTCTAATATCCACCATCTGTAAGGAACTTAACTAATTTACAAGAAAAAATGAACCCCATAAAAAAGTGGGCAAAGGACTTGAACAGACACTTTTCAAAAGAAGACATACATGCGGCCAACAATCATGTGCAAAAAAGCTCAACATCACCGATCATTAGAGAAATGCAAATCAAAACCGCAGTGACATACCCATACCAGTCAGAATGGCTACTATTAACAAGCCAAAAAAATAACAGACGCTAGTGAGGTTGTGGAGAAAAAAGAACGTTTATACACCTTTGGTGGGCGTGTAAATTAGTTTAACCATTGTGGAAGATAGTGTAGTGATTCCTCAGAGACTTAAAGACAGAAATACCATTTGGCCCAACAATCTGATAATCTCATTGGTATTTTTTGGGTATATAATACCAGTGGGATTTTTTGGGGGGTATATAATACCAGCGGGATTATGGAAAAATCTTGGCTATATACCTGAAGGAATATAAATCATTGTATTATAAACACACATGCATGCGTATGTTCATTGCAACACTATTCACAATAGCAAAGATATGGAATCAACCTAAACGCCCATCAATGATAGATTGGATAAAGAAAATGTGGTACATATACACCATTAAATACTATGCAGCCAAAAAAAGAACAAGATCATGTCCTTTGCAGGAACACGGATGGAGATGGAGGCCATTATCCTTAGCAAACGAACGCAGGAACAGAAAACCAAATGCTGCATATTCTCATTTAGAAGTGGGAGCAAAATGATGAGAACACATGGACACATAGAGGGGAACAACATACACTAGGGCCTATTGGAAGGTGGGAGAGAGGAGGGAGAGGATCAGGAAAAATAATTATTGGGTACTAGGGTTAACATGTGGGTAATGAAATAATCTGCACAACAAACCCTCATGACACAGGTTTACCTATGTAACAAACCTACATATGTACCCCTAAACTTAAAAGTTAAAAAAAAAGGTTATAGACATAGAAATAACTTTAACTTCTCATTTTTTTTCCTTTAAAGAGATTATTTACATATGGATTCATATGGGAATAAAATTTAATTGCAAAGTAAAACCAAGGTAGTTGGACCAAATTGTGGTGACTTAATTATCTCTTTTCACTAGATTATAAATTCATTGAGGACAAGAATTATTGAATTGAATTGTCCTTTTATAAATTTGCTGTTACCTATGACGAAGATTTCTCCTTGCCCAAATTTTAATTAGACTCCTCTGAGCCCTCTTCTCAACTAGTGACCTTGGCCCCAGACCTCATTCCTGTATTTGCTCTTTCTAGCCTGGATTTAGCAATAATCTTGTTAAGTGATAGCTGATCACCATGATATCTAATCAAGTTTCTCACCCAACCCTTGATGTCTAAGTCCTTGGCCTGCCTTTAGCAAGAATCCTGTTAGGAATTAATTTAGCAAGAATTCCCTTACTCCTTTCAGTAGTTTTCTACCCACTGAACCCCTTATCTGCTATAACACTAGCTATAAATCCCTGGCTATCTATCTTTGTTGCATTTGGAGTTGAACCTGATCTCTCTCCCCTGTTGCAATACTGCTATTGCAATAGTCCTTAATAAAGTCTTCCTCACCATTTTAACACACGTCAGAATAATTTTTGTTTAACATTTGTTTCTTGCTCCTCTGCACAATTTTTGTCTTGCATCATTTTAAAAGCAATAAAAGGGAACAAAGAAATTCACTTCTCATCACATTTCATTTTTCCATATGATTTAAACTAATTTAATATTACTTCCAACTAAATTCATATTAAAGGTGAATATCATTCAACAACTAAATTCATATTAAAGGTGAATATCACTCAGCA
The DNA here is from genome assembly GCF_002776525.5 of Piliocolobus tephrosceles. Lineage (NCBI taxonomy): Eukaryota > Metazoa > Chordata > Mammalia > Primates > Cercopithecidae > Piliocolobus > Piliocolobus tephrosceles. The sequence continues at coordinate 75,218,286 of NC_045435.1, forward strand.
ACTAAATTCATATTAAAGGTGAATATCACTCAAAATTTAAAGTTTTTAAAGATAGATTTTGAAATAAATCTGAATTCTTACTAACCTTTTGGGTTGTTAAAAGATAATTTTCAGTAAAAGGTAAAGTTATGACTCATATAGGTATAAAAATGAACACATGCTAAAGATTTTATTTTACTTATATGATTGAGAGAACCAGGCAGATGTTATAACTGGCTCAAAGGAAAAGTCAAAATGGCACAAATTTATGTGGAATAAAAGAGTGTTAAGATGAGTTGCAAATCGAGATAAAACTGTTTTTTCCACAATAGGAAGTCAATTAAAATCACAACCTGTAAGACAGAATTTATATGTAGCTATCAGTTATCTATAACTTACAAAGTGGTGCAAAATGGCTCAAAGACATTGTACAAGACTAGAGTCAGACAGCTGGAAAGAGTGTGTTTATAGATGATGTGTAGGTTTTCGTTGAAATGTAGTAATTTTTTTCCTTCATGGTGGAGGCCATCTTTGACTTTGGTGTACGCCCTAAGTATCGACTTAGAATTTACCTTTGAAAAGTACAAAATGACCCACTAATTGGGGATGACCACACACAAGTAAATGGCAAAGACGTAGAGATCAACGTATGTGTGCTACAAACTATGGGAAAAACTAGGGACATTTTATAACACATAGCTTCTGGCTTTCAACCTTGTAGCCTGAGGATGGAAAAGAAAAAGAAATACCTTTCCCTGTACTGGAAAGTTTGAGCTTCATGGTGTGAGTTAAGTATCCGCCCAGATCAGGCTGTTTGTAAGAATTGATTTTCATAATTGAGCGTGTGCACTTGAACCAGAAAATATTTAGAGAAGACAGTATAGTGGAAAATCAACAAAAACAGCTTGAAACCATGCCTGGAACTAAATTCGCGTTTTTCAGAAACCGAATTGAGCCAGTGAACGCAGGAATGGAGACATTGTGTGGCCTCCATTCTGAGAGTGCTGGCGGGAATGCAGCATTGCTCAAGTTAAGACGTGATAAATCCCTGTCACAAGGTTGACTTAGGTCTTCCTCACCGGGAGACAGGGCCAGAAAAATGAAACCTTCAGGTGAAATTGAGAAAGTTGTGCCTCAGGCAACTGCCATTAGGTTAAATTCTTTCAGGTGTGTTTTATAGCCATTCTTTGCATGCTTTTGTCTCTCATTTTTGAAGTCACATTTCTAAGAGTGTTTGTTACTTTTATTTCTATGGATCCTTTTCTCTACCTCAGGGGTTAGCAAACTTTTTTTGTAAAGGGCCAGACAGTAAGTATTTTAGGCCTTGGGACCCTACTGATTCTTTCACAACTGCTCAACACCATCTTGTAGTTTGAAAGCAACCCTAGACAGTAGGTAAATATGGCTGTGTACCGATGACATTTTATTTATTGGTATGGAAATCTGAGTTTTATAAAACTTCCATGTGTCATGAAATATAATTCTTTTGAATTTTTTCAATGCTCTTAAAATGTAAAAATCATTCTTAATTTGTGGTGGTATCAAGAGGCTGCTGTCCAAATCTGGCCCTGTGGGCTGTGGTGTGCCGACTCTTGCTTTATAGAATGGGTGGGATACAGTTGCTGGATGTAGATCAGATTTTTATGTTTTGGTTTTGTCACTTACCAGCTGAGAGATCTTGGACAAATAAGCTTACCTCACTGAAGTTGGGTTTCCTTTGTTGTAAAATGTGGATGATCCCTAAAATACAGCGTTGTTTTATGGACTAAATAAATTATGCCAAAACTCCGTGCTTGGGTCTCCAAAAACATTGAATAACTGTTTTCTTTCTCCCTGTTCCTTTCTACTTCTTGGTACCTTCTTCCCTTCCCTTCCCTTTTCCCTTTTCCCTTTTCCCTTTTCCCATTTTTCCCCTTTTCCCTTTTCTCTTTTCTTTTCTTCTTTTTCTTTTTCTTTTCTTTTTCTTTTTGAGACACAGTTTCACTCTGCTGCCCAGGCTGGAGTGCAGCGGTACAATCTCAGCTCACTGCAACCTCTGCCTCCCAGGTTCAAGTGATTCTCCTGCCTCAGCCTCCCAAGTAGCTGGGACTACAGGCACATGCCCGGCTAATTTTTGTATTTTTAGTAGAAAAGTTTTGCCATGTGGCCATTCTGGTCTTGAACTCCTGATCTCAATTGATCTGCCTGCCTTAGCCTCCCTAAGTGCTGGGATTACAGGCATGAGCCATAGCACCCAGCCCCATATTTCTTTTAATGTCTCTGTATGCAGGTTTTTTGCAGTAGCTGTTTCATTTTATTATTAACTGAATTTTTATAAATAGCATCCAACTTTTTATTTATATTAAATATAATATAAATTATATTTAAATATAAAAGTTATATTATATAAAAGTTATATAATTTATATAGATGTAATTAAATTTAGTAGGGATATAAATATAAAATGTGTTTGTATTAGGAAAGTGCTCAAGAAAAATCCTGTATCAAATTCTCATGTTAAAGTAGATAATCCATTTCTAAATCATCCATTCTGTCAGCTCATATTTCCACTTACTGGATTTTCACATTAGACTTTCTATATCAAGGTATGCTTATTTGTGTTTTTTTTCTGAAGAGTGAGAAGTGGACCTTTGACTACCCTGTCTGGAGTCATTCTCTGGGCTTCTCCAGCCCCTGAAGAATATGCAAGTGACTACTTTATCATTTTACCTGTTGATGCTTTGCAATGGCACTTACTCTAACCTGTGGCTACATAGTGCCTACCAATGAGTAGTGGCTTTATGAGTACTCAGTGCCAGAATGAATGGACAACATTTATGAAAGTGACTGTATTTTAGAAGCAGGAAAGATGGTCTGCAGTTTTCTGTGTTACAAAAGGATATTTGGAAAATTGGTTTTTAGAAAGATTGGTATTGAACAGATTTGAGTTCATCTTGAACTGTGTCTGTTAAAAATCAAACAAACATACAGCAGAAGGGACCAATTACTGCTAATAAAGAAGGTGTTAAAAACAGACTGCTTCTGTAGATGTGAGGTTTATAAGTAGAGACAATAGGAAGAACCATGTTCCAGGATCCAAGAAGAACTCTAGAGGATGCCAGGTGTGTTTTATTCTATAGTGTGTCTGGTGAGTGTCTGTTTCCTTGGCAAGGTGGTATAATGAAAACAGAAGTATAGACAAGGAGAAGTAGAGGAAAAAGCACTAGGTTTGGAATCAAAATACCTGGATTCAAGTCTAGCTCTTCAGATGACTGTGAGGACTGGCAATGTGACTTTGGGCAAGTCCACTAACTTCTCTGAAATAAATAACTACTCTCAGGTTTTTTGTGAGGATCGGATAGCATGTGTGCTAAGTGCTTGTGTCACCTCTTAAATTCTGCACCCATCTAAGTTAGTATATTTTAGTATAAATGACTGACAAAAAATGGTGGCATCAGCTAGAAGACAGTAATGGTGTACAAATTTGAATTCCTCCTTCCCAATTCCTAAGAGCCCTATGCACGCTTTGCTGATGTATGAGGCAAAAGGACAACAGTTTCTTCCAACCCTGGGTTCCAGGCCTTAAGAATCTAGACTAGGTGATGGTAGTGGTGATGATGGTGCTACTGCTGCTACTGACATGAATGATAGCAGCTATTATTTCATTAGTATCCATTCTTTGTCAGCCAATTTTCCCCTTCCTTCCTTCCTTCCTTCCTTCCTTCCTTCCTTCCTTCCTTCCT